>NC_133648.1:140534557-140834557 GCF_009905375.1 Apium graveolens | reverse complement strand
GTACCCTAGAGAGTCTGGTTTTGATCTAATTGGCTATTCAGATGCAGATTATGCAGGCTGCAAAATAGACAGGAAAAGCACAACTGGCACCTGTCAATTTCTAGGGAACAAGCTTGTGTCATGGTTCAGCAAGAAGCAAAATTCTGTTTCTACATCAACAGCTGAAGCTGAGTACATTACTGCTGGTAGTTGCTGTGTACATATACTATGGATGAGAAATCAACTATTTGACTATGGACTAACTATTGACAAAATTCCTATTTTTTGGGACAACACAAGTGCCATTGCAATTACTGAAAATCCAGTGCAGCATTCAAGAACCAAGCACATTGACATCAAGTACCACTTTATTAGGGAACATGTGATGAAAGGTACAATGGAACTTCATTTTGTTTCAAGTGAAAAGCAGATTGCAGACATATTCACCAAGCCACTTGATGAATCAACATTCACAAGATTAGTAAGTGAGCTAGGTATGCTTAATTATTCATAGATTTATGTCCTCTTTATAATCTGCCTTGAAGCCTGAAATGAATTTGCTGCAAGAACAAAGTTGGCTTTAAGTAAAAATTATTCTATCAATGGATATTCCCTATCCGTTGAAAGCCAAAATTTTCTATCAACGGATGTTCATTATCCGTTGAAAGATGAATACATTTCTGGTAATTTTATCCCTTAACGGATAAAATAGTGTTGATCATCAACGGATAACTATTTACCTTATCCGTTGAAGTGTCACATCAGTCACTTTAAGTGAGTCAAATTCGTTGATTCTTTTACTTATACACTGTTGTATGTATTTGTATTAAAGGCAGTTTTCAGAATTTCTACAATTTTCTTTATTCTTAAACGGCTGTAATTTATTTAAAAGTATCATTTAATCATTTTATTTACGTTTTAATTCAAGAAAGTATAAAAGCCCATTGAATGCTTATTTTCACTTTACGCTTTCTTGCAATTTTTATTCTCCTTCTCTACCAAAACTCTCAATTTTTTCTCTGCAACCTCTACTCACAACAATGGCACCATTAGTTAAAATTATGTCTCAGTCTGGATTTGTTTATGAAAAGAACAAATTTGTAGCCTTGGTTGAAAAGAATGAAGCCCATTCTGATTATCACAAGATGATGGACTTCATCAAAAACTGCAAACTAAGCTATGCAATGCTGGAAGCCCCAACCATTTACTGTGAGGTAATTGAGGAGATTTGGACAACTGTAGAGTTCAACTCCACAGATATGACTATTGCCTTCTCTCTCAAAGGTAAGGATTATTGCATTAACTGTGCTGATATATAGTCTTGCTTTAAGTTGCCTGAGAATAATGCCATGACACCACACACTGATAAAGATGTATCTGCTATATTAGATTCCATAGGCTATGCTTTTAATTCTGCTAGTTTAGGTAGTATTAGAAGGAAGGGCCTTAGGAAAGAATGGAGTTTTCTTGGAGATGCCTTTATCAAGGTTTTCTCTGGGAAGATCAGCAATTTTGATGCCATAACTTCATCTCTTGTTAATATGCTCTATATGCTAGTTTCTGATAGGTACTTTAATTTTAGCAACTATGTCATGCTAGAATTAGGTTCCAGGTTAGGTAACAAAGCTAATAGACCACATAACATCTACTATGCTAGATTCTTTATGTTATTGGCTAACCATGTTGCTGAAGGGTTGGTTATATCTAATGAGAGCAATAAACTCAAATGTTGGGCACAAGAGAAAAGGGTCCTTGCAGACCTTTTGAGAATCAACCTTAACAGCCAGGTGCCATTGGTATATTTGCCAATAATGAATGCATCACAGGTAAGTGAGGTAAACACTTCTATAACTCCTATTGTTTCCAACCCCACTGTTTCTTTGCCTTCTAGTGTGGCAATGGAATCTGTGTCTTTGACCCAACAGGTTCCTTCCAAAGCCACCAAAACTAAAATTTCAAAACATATGTCAAAGAAAACCACCTCTGTTGTTTCCCAAAAGACAACAATTGTAACAACTACCATAAACCCTGAAGGGAGTGAACAGGGTGTGAGTGGTGAGGGGAGGGATGAACATCAAGAAACCCCCAGGATAAGGTGGGAGAGGTGAGTGGTACCCCATCCAGCCAAGCTACAGTCTCTCAAAAGACTATGGTGGTTCAAAAGGAGTCAAACACATCCCTAGTTGCATCCTCCCAAAAGGATGCAGCTATTGAAAATAGTCCCCAACCAGAGACACAAAACAAAAGAGGGAGGGACACTGAAGCCACACATTCACCAATCAAAGCCTTTTCAAGGAAGAAGAAGGCTAAAATCCTAGTTTCCACACGGGGGCACACACAGTAAAGATACATCCACCTGTATCTTTGCCTTCTCAAATTCAGCTTGATGTGACTCCAGCAAATGTGGAGTCACAACCCCATTCTCTCATAATAGAAACACATCAATCATCAAACTCTCCATCACCCTCTCTGGATGTGGATATGATATTCACATCAATTCCTGATTCTCCCTCCTTAAAAATCAGGGAGGAGCCCCACTCAAATCCTGATGATCATCATCTTTTAGATGATTTGTTGGATCATCAGCCAATTCTTTCAGATATAGTTGAAGAATCTGTGTCACCTCACTTAAAATCAATTCACACAGATTCAACAATTATGTCACTTTCAATATCTACATCTTTTCCTTCTTCAACGGATATCTCTCATCTGTTGACAAGTGGTTGTTCTTCGACGGATAAGCTTAACAGCAGTTATCCATTGATACCATCAGTTTCCACTTCAACGGATACTCCCTATTCGTTGTTGGTATCTACACATATAACAGAAACAATTCCAACTGTAGAAGACATGGATACTGTTCAATCACTTTTAGGTTTGAGGGAAGGGAGTGATAATTTGAGTGAGAGGCTGGTTGCTCCCAGGAAAAAGGAGAGGTTGAGAGTCAACATATGCATGCTATTTCTTCCAGCGTGGCAAAAGTAAGTGAGGGGAGTGCCACCTTAGAAGGTGAGGGTGAGGGTGTGATGGTGTGTGTGAGCCAGGGGGAGCCCCTGATGCAAGAAAATAGAGAAAATGAGAGAAAGGCAGGTACAGAAGCTATAAGGGTGGATCCAGCCATTGCTAGTGAGTCAATGATTGTGGATGATGCAGAAAAGGAAAGACAATTTCAGCAACATTACAAAGCTGTAATTGATAACATTTCCTTGGATGCTGACACTTTTACTCACCCTGTTCCAGCCTATCAATTGTTGGCTACTCAGGGCAATGTGGAGGCAGAGCAGACTTTGAACATTGTACATACTTCAGAATCTCTTCTAAGAGACAAAGCTGCTGTTAATAGGCTGCCTTCTCAAGCTGGTGAGCCATCTGAAGAATTTGGAGTAAATTCTAATGATGATGACTTTAATTCTTTGGATGAGAGCATGAACTTAGGGGGAGCAACAGGCCCAAGTTCTGTTCCTAATCTCCCTGACTGGGCATGGGCAAAGGAATCTACACCAGGACAGTTTGGTGTAGCTTTGGTCAAGCAAGTAATGACTATACAGAAGGCCCTTCAGGAGACTACAGATGCTGGCACAAAGGCAATTCTTCAAGCTCATCTAGACTCTCTGCATCTCTTGCAGTTGCAGCATATCAGACAGAATCTAAGTGTGGATGAACTCAAGCGGGATATTGCTGATCTGAAATCCTACAATGCTGAGAAGTTGGATTCAGTCATGCCTTATGGTACTATGCAAGATTTGTTAGTGAGATTGAGGAGAGAATCTGATACTAACAAGAGGCTGGCCAGGTTGGAAAACAGAGTTCAGATCATTGAAGACTCTATGGTCACCATTCTTCAGAATCAACAAACTCAAACAAATCTACTAATGCAGCTGGAAAAAGCACAAGGCTTGACCCCTACCCTTGATGATAACAAAAAGGGGGAGAATAAAAGGGAAGGGGAAGGAGAGCCATCAACAACAGTTCAAATATCTAAAGTGCTAGTTACTGCCATCACCACTTCTCCACCTATTCAAATCAAAGGAAAGCTTGATGGAATTGATCTAATCCAGATAACAGCAGCTGAATTGCAAGTCAAAGAGCAAAGGAGGAAAATTGATGAAAAGGTGCAACAAATTTTTGGTTCTACAGCTTCTAAATCACAATCTTTGAAGCATAGCACAAAGGTGGAATCAATAATTTTGGAGCTCAAGCCAGTTAGGAGAAATAAGGTTGGAGAAACTTCTTCCAAGAATATGAAACCTATGGTTCTCAAGCCCAACAACAGATCCAATAAGGACTCTACAAAGAATCCTCTAAGCCTTGCTCAGATGAAAGAAGTGGATTTTCCTCTTCCAAAGCCTGATGAAGACAAGGTTTTGGGTGGAAGTATCATAAAGCACAAAGAGACCATGGATGTGGTTGAAAGGATGAACATGGCTATTATCTTTAGAGAGGGAAAGAGCATTTGTGTGATGCAAGGACATCCCAAATTCTCAATAGCCAAGAGGGAAGAAGCCAGAAGGTTGAAGGAAGAAGCCAAAAAGCTAAAGGCTGACAAAAGAGCACAAGCAAAGCTTGAAAAACAGCTAAAGTCAAGTCAAGCTGAAGAAAAGAAAGAAATTGAAGACAAAAGTGAAGATGTAGGTATGGGGGACATGTTTAGTGATGATGTGGGAGAAAGAAGTAAGGAAAGAGAGGAATGGCAGAAAGGGAACAGAAAGAAGGCCAATGTAAAAAGAAAGATGGTAGATGAGACTGAAGAAACCCAATCAAAATCCAAACCACTACCTTCTATTCCTGAACCCATTGTGCCTGACCCCTTCATAAACATCCATGGTGAAACAATCACTCCTAAGGAGGAACCAATTGATTGGGACTCCATCAAATTGCCCACCTTCTTTACCACTTCTCCACCCTCAAAGAAATAGAAAAGGAAAATCAAATCAACACCTCCTCTAACCTCAATCAAATTCACTCAAAAGCCTAAGCCTAAGCCACAAGCCTCTAAGGATGATTATGTTCACATTTGTGACATAAAGGAATTCTCAGACATTGAACTCTATCTGGATGAGCTGGAGGAAGTAAGGGGAATAGATGCCTATAGACAGCTACCAGAAAGACTGGTGTTCAAATACAAAGGAAGTGGGGAAAGAACTTGGCCTCTCTACAGGACTCTGAATGAAGGCTACTCTACCTTGGTTAGAGTCTACTCAGCCATAAAAAGGGATTCTGGCTTTACCAGGACTGCCAAGACTGAGATTTTCAACAAGATTGCCAACATAAGGAAGACTTGGTGGGAGCCCAATGCCTTGCCTAGAACATTACTCATTCAAGAAAGAGGAATTACAGTTCACAAATCACCTCATTGGTTGATGGAGTTCAGAGACAACAAAGGAGTCAGAAGATTTTTCAGACTTGAAGATCTGCTCAAGATTGTCAGTAATGAAACTCTCAAGGATATGCAATCTAAGTTGGACATCAATGAAGAAGATGAAGCTGAGTTCTACAGACAACTTCAACTTCAAATAGAGGAGAATGACAGGAGGCTAGGAAAGAAAACAAGGGATCAAAGGAAAAGAAATTAATCTGCTCAGGCTAAAGGAGCACCCTTGGAAACAATGTAATTCTTCAATTCCATCTCAGCATACACATTTTTGCAGCACTTTTGAATTTCTGCTTTATTACAGTTAATATGTTTGTCAAGTGTTTTGTTATCATCAAGCTAAACCCAAATTTATGCCTACAGTTCAAGTAGACATAAATAGGGGGAGATTGTTAGGATAAGTGTATTAGTTTGAAGATAAGTTAAACAAAACACTTAAGTAGAAATCTAGTGTTTGTAGCCTCAACGGATAAGACCATCTTGGCTATCCGTTGAAGGAGTAGCTTTACTTAGCAATAAGTTTAGTATTGTAGCACATTTCATTCTCTGGATTCAAGTTGTAATTCTTAGATGTTGTAGGAAATTATCAGTCATGTTGACTACTAGTGGATATGCAAATAGGAGGGCTAATTGTAAATATTTCATGCCTTGTAATTTTGTATAAGTGAAGAAGTATCAACTGATATTGAAGACCTTCAACGGATAAGAAACAAAGCTTCAACGGATGTCTCTAAAGCTTCAACGGATAATATCCATCAACGGATAAGTGCTTCAACGGATAAGACTTCAACTGCTAATGCATTAACGGATAAAGCTTCAACGGATAAAGCCTCAACGGATAAGGCATCAACGGATGAAAGCTTCAACGGATGCTTAGTTCAATAGCAGTTGATAGTGACAATTCATAAGCTGACAGAGGCACATGGGTTGACATAGACAAACTGGAATGTGGCAGCCTCTAGGAGGAATCAAGAAAATGTAGCATTTCCATTCTGGTGCAAACAAGGGAGTATTCAAAGATCAACAGCTAAACCCAAATTGCATTGGATAGAGAAATGAAGAAGAAACATGTGAAGAGCCTTTTTAATTGTATTTTACAGTTTTGTCTTCACTTATAAACTTGGTGATATATAAACCAAGTAGCAACTAGTAATTAGATGTGAATTTTCAAGAGCTGTTTAGAAAAATCCAGAGAGAAAATCATCTAGTTTGTACTAGGAAGCAGCTGTGATTTAATTCTTTGAATCACAAATTTTCTGAAATAACACATCTCTGGTGGAACAACAAATCCACCAGAAAAGTTTTTAAGTTCTTTGTGTTCTTTACATTTGTGTTTGAATATATATCTGTCTGTATCAGCTTCAAGCAATTCACACACATTTGCTCACTAAAACACTTAGCCTTAGAAACTGCTCAAAACTTGAAAAAGTTTTGAGATTTACATTCAACCCCCCTTCTGTAAATCTCATTGTTAGTCCACTGGGAATAACAATCATGAAACAAGAAATAAGAAGTGAGGAGAAATGACTCAACTCACTTCCTTATATAGGCGGTAAGGAGAAGATGAAGGGACAAAAAAAGGCCCATAAAAGTAGAAGCCCAAAGAAGAAGCCCAGATTCTGGAACTTTCCAGAATACTCTTGAAGATTCTGGAGAAAATCTAAAAAGAAATATAAAATGAATATTAAACCCAAATATGATTTGGAAAATGGAGGCCCAATTAAAGGCCCAAACCCAAATGGGACTGGGAAAACAGAAGCCCAAATCAAGGCCCAAATCCAAATAGGATTTGGAAAATTAAGGCCCAAATCCAAATAGGATTTGGAAAATAAAGGCCCAACCCAGATTGAAGACCTATGGTAAGACCAGGATCCAGGTCGAATTCCTGGTCGTGAATCCTAGTCATTTTAGTTCGAATAGAAGCCAGGAAATGACCAAAAATTTGACCACAATCCAGGTCATCCAAACGACTAGGATCCAGGTCAAACTCTTGGTCGTCAATCCTGGTCATTTCAGTTCGAATAGAAGCCAGGAAATGGCCAGAAATTTGACCACAATCCAGGTCGTCCAAACGACTAGGATCCAGGTCGAATTCTTGGTCGTGAATCCTGGTCATTTTAGTTCGAATAGAAGCCAGGAATTGGCCAAAAATTCGACCACAATCCAGGTCGTCCAAATGACTAGGATCCAGGTCGAATTCCTGGTCGTGAATCCTGGTCGATTCTATTCGGAAAGAAGCCAAGAAAAGGCCAAAATTTTGACCACAGTCCAGGTCGTCCAAACGACTAGGATCCAAGTAAAAATTCTTGTTGTGAATCCTGGTCATTTGTATTCGACCAGACCCCAGGAGCTAGCCAGAAATTCGACTAGAATCCAGGTCGTCAAAACGACTAGAATCCTGGTCGAAAAAGGCTGAAAAATTGGAAAATTCCAGAAAATTACAAATATTTCCAAAAAATAGAGAAAATTCCTATAAAAATTCTTGAAAATTATGAATATTTTCTAGAAACTAAGGAAAATTCTCGAAAATTAATGAAAAACCTCAAAAAATGAGAGAACTCTTAAAAGTTCCAGAAAATTCCTAAAAAAATTAGGAATAAGGCAAGGATATTATTAGGGAAGCCCCAACAATTACCTTGAAGCCACGTACAAGGAAAATTACTGTAATTATGTAGGTCGCTCCACACTTTACGCAATAAACGATACCCTATAAGGGTTCGAATGAACTTAGCTTCTACGAAATCTTTTACGATTTCCAAAAAGTTGGGGGGCAAATGATAAGGGATAAAATAAACCTAAATTACGTCATTAATGTTGCATTAATTACATCTAGGACTGCAAGGCCCATTAAAGAAGTCCATGTGTATGACATTCAGACCAAGAAGGTTAACACATTGATCAGGCCTGATGGAACAAAGAAGTCCCAATAGACCTGGATATTTATTAATTTCTAATTTAATAAATGGGGAGGATTAACAACTCATTAAATAAGTCTAATCAGTAATATAACTATTTGAAAGATAGCCTAAAGAGCACCTGAACCAATAAGGAGTCTGATTCCTTCATTATAGGACTCCAAAGTTTATCCCAATTCTGAGACTTGTCCCCGAAGTCTCATTACCCTAGTCCAATTCAAGGACTCCCAACATCTATATAAGGGGTGTGACGCCCTCCAAACCCGGGTCAGAAGTTTGGGGTTCACAATACACACACAATATATAAACCTGTATATAAAATATTATATGCATTGACCCTTTTTTACACAACCACAGATCGCAATAGGTTAAAGTATGAAAATAAGCCACAACCTTAACTTTCTTACATCGTACCAAATCCCAACTAGTTAAACTTATAGCTGATAATGATATCATTCTTACAATCTTACATAACTCATATACAATATAAAGCTCCTGCTAACTCGATCTAACTTAACCTAGAATCCTAGCTTGCACACTGGACTGGGAGTCCTCGTTACCAACAATTTCCTTTTCAACTTAAAATAACATAAATAGATTTGCAAGAGTGAGCTAACTAGCTCAGCAAGTCATAATAGCAATAACCGAGGTTAAACAATTATCATTTGAAATGATTCTTAGGAATCAAGTTTCTTGATAAGAAATTATTAAAATTGGATATTTAGTTTCATTTTTTTTAAAAACCAAGGTTAGGCTACTGATCAGTCACGCACTAACCCCGAGCAAGGCTCCCAGCTTTGCTCAATTAACTGGATCTAAGGCACATATTACCCTATTATGACCACGAATCTGGTCTGACCACGAATCTGGTCCATATTTATAAAACCATCCAATTCTAAAATAATTCAGTATGATAACCATTGTAATTTAATAAAAACAGAATCATGATTAATATTGATAAAGCATTTATCTCAGAGCATAAAACATTTCACAGGCATCACCAGGGTATATCAAGGTATAAATATGAAAAACGACATCAAGCCAGATGAAGAATCAAGTATCTGAAGAACAGTGGTTCAATGATAATACAGGGTGTAGATCTTTGATGTCATAGGGTATTTCAGGGTGTATAAGTTTCTGTATGCTCAAGAAATTCTGTTGTAATACTTGGTTTATGGTGTGTATGTATTTGTGGAGTAGTATTGTATTTGTATGGTTTAATATCTGGGAAATCAACCGTTGTTGTTTTACAAGAAATAAAGCTTACAACATAAGTTCAATGATATAATCAAGGTTCAAGGTTGAACAATTTAAAGCGCTTATAATATAAAACATGACTTATTTTGAATACTATCAACATGTTATGAGAAAGTTCAGAAATATTTGCAATCTATCTTGAAGAAGGTTTAGAAGTACTTGACTTATCACAGATGATTTCCAATCTTGCTTGTACTCATCTAACAGTTCTACTCATCAATCACTTTCCTTTTTTTTCTATGTCTTGCTTCTATTCATCGATCACTTTCTTCCTTTTTCTACAATTCAAATCTATTTACTGATCACTGGCTTTCTTTTCTATGCCTCGCTTACACTTCTAAGCATCACAAGTATCTTTCAATATTCACGCTTACTCTTCTAGGCATCACAAGTATCTTTCAATATTCAATCTCATATTATTCTAATCGTCACATAGACGTTAGAAGCTTTTATTTACCCTTCATTTTACCCAAATTCGATTTACGGATTAAAAGTTATAGCAAAAACCATCAAATAATAACCACATAGGCATATAACACATCAATTAGATAGCACGTAGCACATAGCATGCAAGATATTTGATCAAAATAATTTTTCAAAAAAGATTCGGGGTCAAAATGATTTTCAAGGTATTTAATACGAATTTTTGAATATTTTTCGGAGTTAAAATGGGTTTCCGAATCATTTTATAATTAAATAATAGGATTCGAGCACCCGAATTTTGACTTTAAAACCATTTAATATTAATTATCGAGCCTTGAAAATAAGTTAAAATAATATTTTAAGGCTCAAAACTATTTTTCAAAATTTTTAAATCCAAAAAATACTTAAATCTAATTAAATAATCAATTAAAATTAATTAATAACTAATTAAATCAATTAATATTTAAATTAATTGACTAATTAATTAATTAATTATCAATTAAAATTAATTATTTAAATAATTAATATTTATTTTTAACTTAAAAATAATTTTCAGAAAGTAGATAATGAATTTTTTAATTTTAAAATAAATAAAAATCAATTTCTGAAAATATTATAAAAAGAAAATACATTTTCTAAAAATAATAAAACAGAAATCTGATTTTTGAATATTTCTAAAACTGAAATCGGATTTTTAAAAGTTTTTAAAACAGGAGTCTTAAAAATACAACTTCTGCAAAACTTGGAAGACCTATCTACAATTTACCAATCGCTTCTCATCTTCTCCGGCGAGACGACGACATCACCGTCGCCGGCCACCCTCGACTTCCCAGAACTCGACGAAAATGAGCAAATCAGAAGTATTCGATGAGATGAACTTGATTATGCATATAAAATCACTTGAAAACCTCGTTGTTTGGCCGGAAAATCGACGGAACAATCCGCCGCCGACGAAACTTCTAAATTATGTTAAAAGCTTTCCAGTAATAATTTGTTCTTTTTTATATACATCAATAAATTCATCTTTTCACGATCTACAAACTGGTACAATCAGTTTTAACTAATAACTTTTAAATCAAAAAGGCCCAAATTTCAATTAAGAACATTCAAAGCTATAAACCCCAATTTTTCAATTCGAGAATCAAAAAGCAATTTAAACATGTTATTAAACTCCAAATCAGTCATATAATACACCAAAATGACCAGGAAGAAAAGATCTACATGATTCAAGCATCAAATCACACAAACAACATCAAGAACAAATATTCCTATTTTAATCATTAAATAATTTATATTAAAACAATTAAATAATATAATCACCTTGATTTCTGCACTGAAATGGATGATTGATTATGAAAGAACTTTTCGAGAGATTCGATTTGATATATGGCACGCTTGAATCGGAGTTCGATAACGCCTTCGAATCCTCGTTTGATTATGGAGAACACGATGAATTTTAAGGTTTTTCTCTGGAAATTATATAGTTTTACTGTTTGCAAATGATTATCTGTATAAAATACAATAATGTATTGGCTATTTATATTTATGGAATATTAATACATGTTGGATCGTATTGGATCGAAAAATAAGTTACTTAGCCGCTTAGTAACTGCAAAAATGATTTGGATAAGGTTTTGGATAACCATCATCCTGTTTTGCATAATTATCAAAACTTTTGGATAATAAACTTTGGATAATTATCAAGACCGGTCTTCTTATAAAACATTTTATTCGAAGATAATGTTATCGAAATGATTATCATATCGAAAATTTTGTGCCGGGACGCGCACAGGTCAAACCATAATCCGGATTGAAAAAGTCAAAACACGGAAAATGTCTGGAATAATCAGATTAGGTTAGGAAGGAGATTTCTGAAGAGTTTTGGGTTATAAATTGTAAAAACGGTTGAAGTTGGACGATTCCCGACTTTATAAAATAGTTTTGTAATTATTCAGAAAATAATTAATAAATTCATAAATCTTTATAAAACCATATAATAGTCCAAAAATTACGAGAAAAATATCACAACTATCTATATTTTATTCTGGACATAATAAAAATAACATACCTATACTTTACCACATATAAACATCCACATATCGACACCAATCATCAGATAATTTACCAAAAATCACATAATAATTATATGATTATTATGTGATTTTTGGTGAATTATCTGGGACATAGCGCGTAATTATTTTTATTAATAATGATTCAATTAACGTTTTCCTTACCTTTGGTTCTCAGATGATTTCACTATGATGTCTCTTGGATAAATGTATTTATCTTTATTTTAGAAAGTCAATGGTTATAATAATCCATCTAGCCCTTGATGTTCCTCCTTAATTCTTAGGTAGGTATAACATTTACTTACATGTTTCCCCCATTTTCTCTTCATGTCCAGTCACTAGATATTTCCTTTTAGCCCTCGGTACTTAATCGTACTCCTGGGATGCATTCCCTATCTCAATTCACAAGTGTTTCATCAAATTTTTCACTTTACTTCTGTCCCACATAATACCCACATATTACCTATATCCTGGTATCTTATAAAGTTTTTTTATCATCCTTTCATCAACTATAACTATTATCTTTAATAAGTTCTAACCCGCATCTTTGTCTCATATTTGATTTTATCAAGATGAAGATATACCTTAACCTGTTGGAGTCTGTGTAATTTCCATACTTTTTCCTTCAATAACCGATGCTTCCACATCCTTCTTTCATATACTATCATTATTAACTTCTACCATACGTCGAATACTTGTATTCACGAGTGTTCCGGTATTTTGGAGTAATTCTCATTACCTCATCGTTCTATATTGGTATACTTTCAAGTCCTTCAATAAAACATTATTGGAGATGATAAAATCTCTTTGTTTATCTAATAAAATCCATATTGGGGTAGTTACTAATCTCTTCTTTATTCCACCTCCCTTCTTCCTTTCCCTCCTTCCTTTTCTTTGCTCGATCTCGAATCTTTAGTTCTTAAAAACATTCTTCTCACTTGTCTATACAGATAACTTTTTATTTCTCTTGTCTATTACAAGGGCATATTCATCCAAGTAAAGCCTCACACACTTGCAGTAATTTCTGAATTCTACTGGTGTCCTTACCTTTTCCAAATTCCTCATTGCTTTGATTTCGGATTTGAAAATCACATCAAAATTTGACTTAATCTAATTGGAATTGATTTTCATTTAACTGACCATTAATTGGTAAAATTAACCAATTAACTCACTTAATTGATCAATTGCACCAAGTGATGACTAGCTAAATGAAAGTCCAAATATATATAGTCGGATTGGCGGTAACAACCTCTTTTAAGAATCGAGATCACCATTATTTGGACTATCAACAAGAATATCAATAACACACAGAAGTATAATTTCTATCTTTAAAAGTAGGATTTTTTTTCCGAAAATTTGGGCAGCATCTCCTTTATATTATTGACTATCAGCCGAACTCAAGCCGACACCAACAATCAAACAACCAACAATCAACCCACAAGTATACCAATCAACTGCCACCTTCTAAACTCACCATGTCACCATCACATATAATGCTAACCAGTACAACCCATATTTTAGTTCAACTTAAGATTATAGCGAATAATTCTCATTACACCATACCTTTTCTTATTTCTCCTCATTACACTAATGAGTACAATTATAAATTATTCTATAATTCTTCTAGTTCATGTTTCAATTCAAGCTCTCTAATTAACAATTTATCTATCCTTGATAATATACACTTGCTCTTATTAGTTAACTTGGTCAACTTCTGATAACCAACACCTGGTATCAACCAACACTATCATAATCTTTTGAAAGAATTCAATTAGTTTTAAAGCATTACTTCTTAAAAATTGTTGCAGTAAAACTACCATAGCTTCATATCCACTTATGTCTTTCCATACTAAACCTTCTTCGCTGGCTCAGTTATGAGCATCAAATTTACCATAACTCACTTACTTGAGTGAGAAAGCCCATCCATTCCTTGAAGAACACACTCAATGTTTATTTGTGACTAGCATTTCTTCGATCTTGAACCTTTATGACAAGTATCTCCCACATGATTGAGGTATGCTTCATCTTCACAATGTATTAATTGATTATCTGGTTATTATTAAGAATTTCTTCATTCGCTTCTGCTGTCCAATCAATCATTTGCCTTATCCGATATACGCAGCTTTACTTTCTTATTTCTCTAGTTAATTTACCTCATACGGTTCGCTAACTACTTCAATTCACGCCAAAATCTCAGACTTCAAACGTATCATGTATACAGATTTTTGCTTCTGATTTGATGTCATCGTGAAAACCACATTATTGGCATAATGATTCTTCTTTGCACGTATATGTCCACCATTTATTGGCTTGCAATTATCCATACTCATCATGTAACTCCATCTGCTACACGGGTTCATTTCACTTCCTTTTAAAACATTCAAAGAATAGACCTTACACAAGAAGGGAATTTGTGTATATGATTCTGATTGAAAACCTTTTGTAAGGAATAACAGTACAAGGAAATAATCGGAAGGATCCATAAATCAATAAATCATAATTGAAGAAGAAAGAATGAATAATGATTTAGATATGAATGAGACAACCATATTTGTACTCAAGATGGCCAGTCTTTCATACTATATGACATACAGCACATGATTAGGTGGCATCCCACTAGTCTCTTCATTATTCTGACAAAGAGTCACACAATAACACTGCTTGTCTCAATCATAAAATAAATCTTGAGGGAAAATGATTTTTTTGAAAGGAATACAACAATTTTCTTATCACCTCATAGAGATAATTATGAAAGAAGTTCATACTTTATTCAAGATTCATAAGAATGTATAGTATTATAGAAAAGAATGATAACATTGGTCGTCATAAACATTTCATCTATTTACAGCTGCAATGCTTGTTCGATCAATATATCCCATTATGAGTCATATATTAACTTTAAAAAGTTCTCTGAAATGCCTTCTTAAATTGATCATTTGAATAAATTCCCATGTATTAGGTCTTGTATCTTTAACATCGCGCTTCCATATTTATAATTCGACCCTATTTGCACTCTTATGAGATTTACAATCATAACTTCAAATTTTGCTAATGCTACTGATCACTCAACATATCGACTCTTTTGCTAATAACATCCTTCCATTAGAAAAGTATGGAAATTTTATCAATCTCCTTTGATCATACTCGGCTTCTTTTAAATTGACGTACCATTTGAACTCTAATAGTCTCAGAAATTGGATGAGTAGTTTCTCCATACATTGGTTCTGTCGTTAAACTTATCAAACAAGATTTGCACTCTTCTGTTATGAACAATCAAATCTTCTCCATAATAGCGGGTTCACTTAGCCTTCTAAATGAACCATATTAACTTCTAGAACAAGTATTCTCCTGGATAATATGAATCTTATAACAAACAAGAAACTCAAGTAGTAGTTTGTCAACCAAGTTTTTAAAACTTGTCTTGTTTAAAGGACTTTTAGATAAATATTGTTAAAAAAATCTCTTTTGAAAACTGTTTAAAATTTTGAAAATCATACACCTGGTCGTCATTACTATATGAGTTGGTTGTTCTCCTTCTCAACAACAACAAGGTATCAAATTAGGGAAATAATAAGATAAGAGCCCATTCATTTCCATATATCTACTACCCCTTATTGGGTCCATTTTTCCTTCATTGGTCGACAAAAAATCCAGTTATCGTTGTATATTATCTTATTCGTAACTTCACTTCTAGTCTTCCATGCCGGTAATACTCCCATCATCATCTCTTACGATTACTAAGTATAACAAATCTATCCAGTAATCATCAAATCTATTTTATAAAACAAGGTCGACTAATATCACATTACATTACTACTATACGTATCATGTTTGGTCATAACATCATCATCTAATTCCAAGAAAACTCTCAATCTCCAATCTTCTGAAACTCCTTTAAAATACATCTAACTCACTTCACAAGATAATCATGGGTGAAATACTTACTAGTAGCTCCATATAACCTAGTAGCAGCTATCCTTTGGAATACCTGAATCCTCTCTCTAGATTCCTTCTCGCCTTTCTTAATACCTCGTGTACTCACCATATGTTAAAGCTCTCGAATCCATCTTCATAGGTGCTTGTACCAAGTAACCTCTCTTTGGTTTCTTGATTTTAATGGTGGTTTTAGGTTCCAAAAATCATACCAAGCACTTCCAAGCCTCCACCATCCTCAAGAACACATCTCAAGCTTTCAATAAAGGTAAAAATCTTTGACCTAACTTTATTTAAGGTTCATGTTTAAGATCCATTTAGTGGGTGTTAGTAAACCTAGCTTACTAAGTGTTGTTTATAAAATCTTGATGATTAAGTTAAGTAGATTTAAGGTTGGTTGTTGTTGCCTCAAAAACATGATGTTCTTGAGTGGAGTTTGTGTGTTGATGATGATATGATTATTGTTGGTGGTTATGTTGATAGTTAAAGCATAAACGAAACCCCGATCGTAAACGTAACTTCGTTAAAAACAACAAACCGTAACTTTAATTTCTACAGAAAGTCTCGAAGTTTTAAACTGTAGATTCTTGAGAAATAACCTTTGTTTAAGATATAAAATATTATAAGGATCGTTTAGGCGCTTGAATCGCTTAATTCTGATTTACGGATCAAAAGTTATGATCGTTTTAGTAAAAGTGTTTTACGCGACAAAAACTGCTACAAATCACGAACTTTGAAAATATAAAGGATAGACTTAAATGTATTCATAAATCATAAAATTTTTACAGAGAGTAACATGTGGAGTTTCCTAACTTTCATAAAAATTTCAAGTGAAAATAATGATTTCTCAATTTTATAAAAATGTCGGAGCCGAGACCGCGCGAGTAGAAACCGTAAGAATCCTTAAGTGGAGCCGACAACGATAATGAGAATGAACTCAAGATACTTAGGAAAATGAAGTGACCATAAAGTGTTTATGACTTAAAAGAAATGTTAAGGGTAGTATGAGTTGAGAGGGTGTATAATGAGTAGCGCATGAGTGCGAATTACCGTGAATTAGGACGGAACCTAACGAAATGAAATGTGTTTATGGTTATAGATTTCCGAGCGGAACCTAGAGCATCCTCCACCTCGAGATACCCAGGCAAGTTTACAAACCCAACTCCATTTTACTGTTGTGTTGTGAAAAGATTGTTTTACTATCATCGCATAAATACTATGTTTGCCATGATACGTAGTTTTGAATTTTCGCATGATATAGCGATGTTGTACGTTAAGTATATATCGTGAAATGTTATTTCGCTTTAAGCGTAATGTATGATAGAAGACCGAGGGTCGGTCGGGATTTAAGATAAAACCCGGGAATCATTCCGGAGATATTATAGGATGGATATAAGTCCATAATAGTAAGTTTTAAAGGGACTCATCGTCCACTTACGAAACATTAAAACACCTCGAACTTTTAAAACGATTTCCCAATGAGCATATTCCCTCAACTATATTTTATTGATTCGGATATTAAATATTATATACATATTCCTTTATTATAGGAGTAGTATACTTCAACGTTTATTTATTTCAAACCCGATTAATCATTATAGATTATTAATTATGTAAACACAAACTAGTTGAGGAACACTATTTAAATAAATCTTTTAAAAGAATAACTCATTCGAGGTATGATGAATATCAATTATCATTTAATTATTTATAGACTACTATTTAATTAATGATTATTTATTTAAGGATTGTTATTGATTTAAAGATCATAGATCCTGATATACCTTCTAATTTAGAAGTATCATTCGAATAATTTCAGATCGTCGGTGAATATTATCCCGACTTATTATTATATTGAATATAGTTTCAAGAAGAAACTTTTCCCCTTATTAATTATCTATTGACAACGGTCAACTCACATCCCTAGTACTTCCTCGAAATCCTTGGAAGTACGTATATACATATATATACACTTATATTCTAAAAAGATAAATAATCTCTATCAACAAGCAAAACGCTTGGGGAACTTCGATGTGGTTCAAGTTCCCGGGATGGATAGAATTCTGTTGAAGGACAATGGAGGGGTAGACTCTGGTACTACGTGTGCTGGATGGGCTACCAAAGGTACCACAAGCGAAGGTACTTTGTGTACTCAGGAACTTGTGAAGTATGTGTATACCCGAAAATGGGACACGTAGCCCGAATGCGGCTAGGGTGATACCCGAGAGATGACGGTATTAGTCCTTTTACTAGTAAAGAAGGTTACTTTCCGTAGGACGACTGATCATCGTATGCGGTAGCTCCTGTGAGATGTCCAAAATCTTCCAATTGGAATTGATATGCAATACCGTATTAAGGTATTCGCAGGTTATAAAAACCCCTTAAAAGAATTATTCTCATAAGAAGGTGTGGGACACCGAGAAATCTACTTTTAAATAAATCATATATATAATATATGATGTTATTATACAGTCATTTTCATACTGTACATTATTATGCTGAGCATCTTAGCTCACACTTGTTATCATAAATTGACACAACACAACAGTGAATCAAGATGCCTGCCATGAGAACCACAACCAGGAAACGGGTAGGAAATGGCCAGCTGTTCCGTAGATTGTTTGGTGCAGTACCTCAGGTAGTCGGAATAAGCTGGATTAGTTTTCAATTGTTTATAGTTCGGCTTATTTATAAGTATGGTTTATGTAAAATAAGAAATAAGAAGCGTATATTCGACCGGCGGATTAACCTTAATTAAAGGTCACCCCCAGTAAGACTAATTACATTTGGGTTGTAATAAAATTTCTCTAGTAAATGATGGTTCGTTTCCAAGACAATAACCTGTAGTGTGTGTGCGTTAAGGGTGGGGTCGTGAAGCGTGAGTATTTACATATTGTAGTGTGAGTTGTGTGCGTTTAGATAACATGGCTTCCGAGACTCCTGACCCCGGGTTTTGGGGCGCCACAAAAATGGTATCAGAGCCTTAGGTTATCAAATCTTGGAAACGATAGGATATAAAATATGGAGACCTAAGAATAATAAAACAATCAATTAGAGCTCAAGTCGAGTTCGTTGTCGGGCTACACGGGTAGTCTTGACTGTTTTACCCTCAAGGGAATTCCAACTCTAAGTTAGTAACACCTTGTCTATTGTGTCAGGTACCAGTGGAGCCTAGGAGGGAGGTTGACCCTGTTGATGAATTGATGATTCCTGAGCATAACCCTATTCCCGAGCCAGAGAGCCCACCCATTGATGATTCAGACAATGACCCTACTGAGGATGTCCTAGAAGAGGAGACTGAGCTTCCTGTCCCCATAGCTAATGGCGTAGTATGGAGAGATGTAGAGATGTACCCACACCAGGCTATTCGCTCTCCTACACCACCCCCAGGGATCCAGAGCCCTATGTCCTATACGGATGACGATGATGAGGAGGCGATACGAGCACAGTTCCATGAGGTCCAGAACATATCCTCTAGCGACCCAGACTCACCTCTACCACCACCGGCGACCATGCATGTAGACGTACACGACTGGGTAGTGAGTCAGCTTAATGCTGAGATCACGGCGACGTCTGCCCGCATTGCTGAGTTACGCCAGGCACTGACAGCTGAGAGAGCTACCCGACTAGGATACCCCGGAGACTTCAGAGCTGCTTCCCCAGCCATAGCCCGTAGAGAGATCGATGGGATCGAGCTCCGTACCAGGGTTCAGATGAGGATGACATCAGTGGGAGGATACATCCCGGTAGTCGATGCAGAGATGATGATTGCAGGAGCGATGAGGAGGGTGCGTGACCTCACTCGCAGTGATAGTGACTGAGAGATTAGTGACTAGATGTAGACCTTGAAGAAGGCTGAGTGACTTGTCACCAATTTTGATAGGATTGCTAGTAGTAGATAGCGTTCCTAGCCTTTCAGGGTACACGGCTTATGTATTTTCCTTTCAGTATTTAGAACTAGCAGTGATAGATTGTAATCAGGCATGTATGAACTCGGCTAGTTGTTTCATCCCCAAGATATAATTGGGAGATCTTATGAATATATATCGAAGCAGTTATTAAAGAATTGATGTCTATATTAATGCACTTTATAAAACCTGTTAAATAATAAATGACATGCTTATATATGAATAAAATAACCTAACTGTCATAATCATGTGACCAATTTTCCTTATCAGAATAATGCCACCCCGTAGAAGAGGAACCAGGGCACAGCCCGCAGAGTCTGTTAACAAACAACGAGGTGACCCAGTAGTAAATGAGGGAAGTGAAGAAGACATAGACTATAATGAATATGATGAGGAAGAATATATAGAAGAAGAGGCTGAGGATACCCATCAGGGAGGGAACCCCGTGAATGAATTTATGGAACTGCTAAGAGCAAATCTGAACCAACGGCCTATTCCACCACAGCCCCCTGCTGCCCAACAGACTGCAGCTACTGTCTTTAGAGCCTTCAAGTCCCTCAAACCCCCAGAGTTTCTAGGATATGCTGACCCCGTTGAAGCACGGGCCTGGCTCAAAGAGATAGAAAAGTCCTTCGAGATACTAGGAGTTGAGGAACGACATAAGACCATTTTCGCTTCTTACATGTTGAAAGGAGAAGCTAACTATTGGTGGGAGTCCAAACGAAACCTAGAAACTGATGTTGTGATCCCATGGGATAGATTTACCCGACTGTTCTTAGACAAGTACTTCCCTAGGTTTATGGAAACCCAGATGGAGATTAGGTTTCTGGAGTTAAAACAGGATAAGATGACCGTGGCAGAATATGAGGCCAAATTTACTGAGTTGTCTAGATTTGTGCCTGAGTTTGTGAATACTGAAGAAAAGAAAGCGTGAAGGTTCCAGCTTGGTCTGAAACAATGGATACAGAACCGAGTAGCAGTGTTAGAATTGACAGACTATGCCACCTTAGTACAGAAAGCCTCGATTGTTGAAGCTGGTAGTGAGCAGACTGTGAAAGAAAAGGAGAATAGGAAGAGGAAGATAGGAAGCTAAGGAATAGGAACCGTAAATAGGAGCCTTCCAAGTAGGTTCGTCAGGGGAGCGGTGTCCCAAATTGCAAGAGGCCCCGGATTCAGAAAGGCCCCAAATGAGAGTGTTGGCCAGGGCGGCGGACAATCTAGGGCAACATTTCATAGCCAACCATGTGCCCCAATACCAGAATGTCAAACCTGTAAGAAGAGGCACCTTGGAGTGTGTAACCAGACAAGAGCCCCTCTGAGATGTTACCTGTGTGACCAAATCGGGCACCTTGCCAACAGTTGCACCCGGCCCAAAGTAACGTGTTTCCAATGTGGGAAGGTAGGACACATGAAGCGGGATTGCCCAACGTTGAAGCCCCCGGCCTCAGGAATGAGTAGAGCTGCATCTAACCAACCTCCAGCCGCTAGGACCTTCAACATGACTGTTCAGGATGCTGTCCGAAACACTGACGTGATAGCAGGTACCCTTTTGTTAAATTCTGAACATGCAAATGTCCTATTTGATTCTGGAGCAACCAAGTCTTTTATATCTCAAGATTTTGCTAGCAAGTTAAAACTCAATGCCATACCCTTACGTGAGGTATTACGAGTGGAAATAGTAAACAAAGAAATAATCCCTGTATATCAAATATACCCTAAGTGCAAGCTGAAATTAGAAGAGGAGATTTTCGAGGTCGACTTAATACCATTCGCGTTGGGAGAATTTGATGTGATCTTAGGAATGGATTGGTTATCTCGTAATGGAGCGCAAATAGATTGTGAACAGAAGAAAGTTAAGATAAGAGTGCAGAATGATAAAGAAGTAGTGTTTAAAGGTCAACGACAGAACCAGAAATTTTTGACCATGCTTCAAGCAAAAAGATTGTTGAGGAAAGGTAACGAGGCCTATTTGGCTTATGTGATAGATACCCAGAAGGAGGTCCCCAACATACAGGACATACCCATAGTAAACGAATTCGAGGATGTATTTCCAGAAAACTTACCAGGATTACCACCTGACAGAGAAATCGAGTTCGCTATAGAGTTAGCACCAGGAACGACACCCGTATCCAAGGCCCCATATAGGTTAGCCCCAGTTGAGATGAAAGAACTAGCTTCTCAACTGCAAGAATTATTAGATAACGGAATGATAAGGCCCAGTGTGTCACCATGGGGAGCACCGGTACTATTCGTAAAGAAAAAGGACGGCAGCATGAGATTATGTATAGACTATCGAGAGCTGAATAAGCTGACTATAAAGAATATGTACCCTCTTCCCAAAATTGACGACCTATTCGACCAACTCAAAGGAGCTGTACATTTTTCCAAAATAGATTTAACGACAGGATATCACCAGTTGAAAATCAAACCGGAAGATATACCAAAGAGTACTTTTCGCACTAGGTATGGACACTATGAGTTCTTAGTCATGTCGTTTGGATTAACCAATGCACCCGCAACCTTTATGGATTTGATGAACAGAGTGTTCAAAAAGTACTTGGAGATATGTGTGATAGTTTTTATAGATGATATTCTGATCTACTCAAGGACAGAGCAAGAACATGCGGAACATTTGAGGATAGTCTTAGAAATCTTGAGGAATGAGAAATTGTATGCCAAGTTTTCGAAGTGCGAATTTTGGCTGAGAGAAGTTCAGTTTTTAGGACATGTGGTGAGTAGCAAAGGAGTTTTAGTTGACCCCGCCAAGATAGAGGCGGTATCCAATTGGGAAAGACTAGCAACCCCGACAGAGGTTAGGAGTTTCGTAGGTTTAGCAGGTTATTACCGGAGATTCGTGCAAGACTTCGCTAAGATAGCCGGTCCACTGACTAGACTTACCCGGAAGGCAAAAAAGTTCGTATGGACGGAAAAGTGTGAAGAGAGTTTTCAAGAACTGAAAAAGAGGCTGGTGTCAGCACCAGTGCTCGCTCTTCCCGATGGAAAGGGAGAGTTTGTGATATACAGCGACACATCACTTAAAGGATTAGGATGTGTACTAATGCAGCAAGGCAAGGTTATAGCGTATGCCTCTCGACAATTGAAGGAGTATGAGAGCCGATACCCTACGCATGACCTAGAATTAGCAGCCATAGTATTTGCCCTAAAAATTTGGAGACATTACCTATACGGTGAGAAATACGAGATCTACACTGACCATAAAAGCCTCAAATATATTTTTACTCAGAAGGAACTAAACATGAGACAGAGGAGATGGTTAGAGTTGATAAAGGACTACGACTGTGAAATTTTTTATCACCCGGGTAAAGCCAATGTGGTGGCTGACGCCCTTAGTAGGAAGGAAAGACTCAAAATGATAATGACATCGGAGGAATGAGTTAAGGAATTTGAGAAGATGGAAATCGACGTAAGAATGATCGGTAAGAGTACGGAAGGATTATTTGATATTAAGCTAGTACCAGAACTGACTACAAAGATACGAGTATGTCAGGAAAAGAAGATGAGCGAGGAAAAAGGGACATTGACCGGTGAGGAAGTGAGATGCGAGAAGGATGAGGAAGGGATCATGAGGTATGCGTCCCGGATTTGGATTCCGAATATGCAAGAATTAAAGGACGAGCTGTTGCATGAAGGGCACAGCTCTAGATATTCAATCCACCCAGGAAGTACGAAAATGTACCGTGACCTTAAGGAATATTATTGGTGGCCTAACATGAAGAGAGAAGTAGCGGAGTGGGTTAGCAAGTGCTTGACATGCCAAAGAGTGAAGGCAGAACACCAGCAACCTAGTGGACTGTTACGACCCCTAGAAATTCCGGAATGGAAATGGGAACACATAGCCATGGATTTTGTGACAGGCTTACCTAGGACAAAGACCAATCACGATGTTATATGGGTTATCATTGATAGACTGACCAAGTCCGCACACTTCCTACCAATCAACGAAAGGTACACCATAGACATGTTGGTAGATATTTACTTGAAGGAAATTGTAATAAGACACGGCGTTCCTGTAGCCATAGTGTCAGATAGAGACCCGAGGTTTAATTCCCGATTTTGGAGAAGCTTCCAGGAATGTGTAGGCACCAGACTAAACATGAGTACCGCTTACCACCCCCAGGCGGATGGATAAAGCGAAAGGACTATACAGACCTTAGAAGATATGCTGCGAGTATGTGCCATCGACTTCAAAGGAAATTGGGATGATCACTTACCCCTGATAGAATTTTCTTACAACAATAGCTATCACGCTAGCATAAGAATGCCCCCGTATGAAGCTCTTTACGGGAGAAGATGTCGCTCTCCATTGTGTTGGGATGAAGTTGGAGAACACAAGCTATTAGGACCAGAGTTAGTCCAGCAGACCAGAGAAATGGTTAAACTCATCAGGAAGAGACTGGCAGCAGCCCAGGACAGACAAAAGAAGTACGCCGATCAGACCAGGAAGGATAGGGAATATGATGTAGGAGATTCGGTGTTATTGAAGGTATCTCCATGGAAAGGAGTGATGAGATTTGGAAAGAAAGGGAAGCTGAGTCCCAGATTCATAGGACCCTTTGAAATTTTGAGGATTATAGGACCTCTAGCTTACGAGCTCGCCTTGCCTCCTAATTTGCAACAAGTACACAACATGTTTCACGTATCTATGTTGAGAAAGTACCATGCCGATGCCCGATATGTAATAGAGTACGAGCATGTAGATTTACAACCAGATCAGACCTACATCGAGCAGCCAGTTAGGATAATGGACCAGAAAGAACAAGTGCTGAGGAACAAAACGGTGAAGCTAGTTAGGATCTTGTGGAGAAATCAAAATATTGAGGAATCAACTTGGGAACTTGAAGACACCATGAGGAATAGATATCCCCACATATTTTTTTCTAATTGATTCCGGGACGGAATCCTTTTTAGAGGGGAAGACTGTTATAACTCGAATTTTTGAGACCCTGTAAAACGTTTAATGAATAGTAACCCTGACAGACGGGAAAACTTTTTAGCGCACACTATATAGTGCATAAGAAAATGAGTTTCGGAATAGATATTACGACTATACGTACCAAATAAGTGTATGTAAATGCTAGTTTTCGAAGAAAACGAACTTTGAAAAATAACCGTAATTATGACTTATCAAGGACTACGGGAATCACAATATAATTACGAGATTAAAATCCTACGGATTTATATTCAATTAGGATAAATAAAAATATAAGGAATAAATACGAAAAGAATTACATTGCGAACCATTTACGAATAAGTATTGCGGAGAACGTTTAAGTAACCGAGCGAACGCGTAAACGATTAATTAAACGTAACGCACTAACTAAACCATGGTAAGGAAGTAACCACGGTTACTTTATCAAATAGTAAGCTAACCCTAGGATGACCAAGCTAGCTAGCAAATAGTGTGCTAAGGAGCTAACCTTGTAGTTTAGCTTGTAAGCTAGCAAGCTACAAAGATTTGTCCATGGATTTGGAGACAAGGAATAAACCTAAGCTATCCTAGGAAGAATAAAGATCAACTTGCAAATATATCAAGTCACCTTCCAAGAAGCAACCTAGAATTCATCCAAGAGAAGCAACCAAGGGCTATAAATACCCCCCACCCCCATTTGCTCCCATTCGGCTATTTGAAGAAAAAAAGAAGGAATTGCAATTCAAAACTTCAAGCTCTAGTTCTTGTAAAATCCCACAATTATTTCCCAAGCCTCCTAGCAACTAAACTAAGGTAAGAAAAATCTTTCATCACTTTTTATCAAGGTTTGATGGGTGGAATAAATTCAAGAAACTCACTAGTGAATAGTGTGAATAGTAACCTCTCTTTGATTTCTTGATTTTAATGGTGGTTTTAGGTTCCAAAAATCATAACAAGCACTTCCAAGCCTCCACCATCCTCAAGAACACATATCAAGCTTTCAATAAAGGTAAAAATCTTTGACCTAACTTTATTTAAGGTTCATGTTTAAGATCCATTTAGTGGGTGTTAGTAAACCTAGCTTACTAAGTGTTGTTTATGAAATCTTGATGATTAAGTTAAGTAGATTTAAGGTTGGTTGTTGTTGCCTCAAGAACATGATGTTCTTGAGAGGAGTTTGTGTGTTGATGATGATATGATTATTTTTGGTGGTTATGTTGATAGTTAAGGCATAAACGAAACCCCGATCGTAAACGTAACTTCGTTAAAAACAACAAACCGTAACTTTAAGTTTCTGCAGAAAGTCTCGAAGTTGTAAACTGTAGATTCTTGAGAAATAACCTTTTTTTAAGATATACAATGTTATAAGGATCGTTTAGGCGCTTGAATCGCTTAATTCCGATTTACGGATCAAAAGTTATGATCGTTTTAGTAAAAGTGTTTTACGCGACAAAAACTTCTACAAATCACGAATTTTGAAAATATAAAGGATAGACTTAAAAGTATTCATAAATCATGAAATTTTTACAGAGAGTAACATGTGGAGTTTCCTAACTGTCATAAAAATTTCCAGTGAAAATAATGATTTCTCAATTTTATAAAAATGTCGGAGCCGAGACCGTGCGAGTAGAAACCGTAAGAATCCTTAAGCGGAGCCGACAACGATAATAAGAATGAACTCAAGATACTTAGGAAAATGAAGTGACCATAAAGTGTTTATGACTTAAAAGAAATGTTAAGGGTAGTATGAGTTGAGATAGTGTATAATGAGTAGCGCATGAGTGCGAATTACCGTGAATTAGGACGGAACCTAACGAAATGAAATGTGTTTATGGTTATAGATTTCCGAGCGGAACCTAGAGCATCCTCCACCTCGAGATACCCAGGCAAGTTTACAAACCCAACTCCATTTTAATTTTGTGTTGTGAAAAGATTGTTTTACTATCATCGCATAAATACTATGTTTGCCATGATACGTAGTTTTGAATTTTCGCATGATATAGCGATGTTGTACGATAAGTATATATCGTGAAATGTTATTTCGCTTTAAGCGTAATGTATGATAAAAGACCGAGGGTCGGTCGGGATTTAAGATAAAATCCGGGAATCATTCCGGAGATATTATAGGACGGATATAAGTCCATAATAGTACGTTTTAAAGGGACTCATCGTCCACTTACGAAACATTAAAACACCTCGAACTTTTAAAACGATTTCCCAATGAACGTATTCCCTCAACTATATTTTATTGATTCGGATATTAAATATTATATACGTATTCATTTATTATAGGAGTAGTATACTTCAACGTTTATTTATTTCAAACCCGATTAATCATTATAGATTATTAATTATGTAAACACAAACTAGTTGAGGAACACTATTTAAATAAATCTTTTAAAAGAATAACTCATTCGAGGTATGATGAATATCAATTATCATTTAATTATTTATAGACTACTATTTAATTAATGATTATTTATTTAAGGATTGTTATTGATTTAAAGATCATAGATCCTGATATACCTTCTGATTTAGAAGTATCATTCGAATAATTTCAGATCGTCGGTGAATATTCGATGTGGTTCAAGTTCCCGGGATGGATAGAATTCTGTTGAAGGACAATGGAGGGTTAGACTCTGGTACTACGTGTGCTGGATGGGCTACCAAAGGTACCGCAGGCGAAGGTACTTTGTGTACTCAGGAACTTGTGAAGTATGTGTATACCCGAAAATGGGACACGTAGCCCGAATGCGGCCAGGGTGATACCCGAGAGATGACGGTATTAGTCCTTTTACTAGTAAAGAAGGTTACTTTCCGTAGGACGATTGATCATCGTATGCGGTGGCTCCTGTGAGATGTCCAAAATCTTCCAATTGGAATTGATATGCAATACTGTAACCCAAGCCTAGGTGCTGGGATTACTATTAAGGTATTCGCAGGTTATAAAAAACCCTTAAAAGAATTATTCTCATAAGAAGGTGTGGGACACCGAGAAATCTACTTTTAAATAAAACATATATATAATATATGATGTTATTATACAGTCATTTTCATATTGTACATTATTATGCTGAGCATCTTAGCTCACACTTGTTTTCTTAGATTGACACAACACAACAGTGAATCAAGATGTCTGCCATGAGAACCACAGCCAGGAAACGGGTAGGAAATGGCCAGCTGTTCCGTAGATTGTTTGGTGCAGTACCTCAGGTAGTCGGAATAAGCTGGATTAGTTTTCAGTTGTTTATAGTTCGGCTTATTTATAAGTATGGTTTACGTAAAATAAGAAATAAGAAGCGTATATTCGGCCGGCAGATTAACCTTACTTAAAGGTCACCCCCGGTAAGACTAATTACATTTGGGTTGTAATAAAATTTCTCTAGTAAATGATGGTTCGTTTCCAAGATAATAACCTGTAGTGTGTGTGCGTTAAGGGTGGGGTCGTGAAGCGTCAGTATTTACATATTATAGTGTGAGTTGTGTGAGTTTAGATAGCGTGGCTTCCGAGACTCCTGACCCCGGGTTTTGGGGCGCCACAATGAAGAACGGCTTCAAGCCTGATGAAGAATCAAGTATCTGATGAACAATGATTCAATGATAATACGGGGTGTAGATCCTTGATGTCATGGGGTATTTCAGGGTGTATAAGTTTCTGTATGCTCAAGAAATTCTGTTGCAATACTTGGTTTATGATGTGTATGTATTTATGGAGTAGTATTGTATTTGTATGGTTTAATATCTAGGAAATCAACCGTTGGTGGTTTACAAGAAATAAAGCTTACAACGCAAGTTCAATGATATAATCAGGGTTCAAGGTTGAACAGTTTAAAGCGCTTGTAATATAAAACATGACTTATTTTGAATACTAGCAACATGTTATTAGAAAGTTCAGAAATATTTGCAATCTATCTTGAAGAAAGTTTAGAAGTACTTGCCTTATCACAGATTATTTCCAACCTTACTTGTACTCATCTAACAGTTCTACTTATCAATCACTTTCCTTCTTTTTCTATGCCTTGCTTCTATTCATCGATCACTTGCTTCCTTTTTCTACAATTCAGTTCTATTTACTGATCACTGGATTTCTTTTCTGTGCCTCCTTACTCTGCTAGGCATCATAAGTATCTTTTAATATTTAATCTCATATTATTCTAATCGTCACATAGACGTCATAAGCTTTTATCTACCCTTACCCACATCCGACTTGCGGATTAAAAGTTACAGCAAAAACCGTCAAACAATAACCACATAGGCATATAACACATCAATCAGATAGCACGTAGCATATAGCACGCAAGATATTCGATCAAAATAATTTTTCAAAGAAGATTCGGGGTCAAAATAATTTTTCAAGTATTTAATACGAATTTTTGAACATTTTTCGGAGTTAAAACGGGTCTCTGAATCATTTTATATTTAAATAATAGGATTCAAACACCCCAAATTTGACTTTAAAACAATTTAATAATAATTATTGAGCCTTGAAAATAATTTAAAATAATATTTTAAGGCTCGAAACTATTATTCGGAATTTTTAAATCTAAATAAATAATTAAATCTAATTAAATAATCAATAAAAATTAATTAATAATTAAATAAATCAATTAATCAATTAATATTTAAATTAATTGACTAATTAAGTAATTAATTATCAACTAAAATTAATTAATTAAATAATTAAGATTTATTTTTAAATTAAAAATAATTTTCAAAAAATAAATAATGAATTTTTGAATTTTAAAATAAATAAAAAACAATTTCTGAAAATATTATAAAAATAAAATACATTTTATGAAAATAATAAAATAGAAATCTGATTTTTGAATATTTCTACAACTGAAATTTGATTTTTAAAAGGTTTTAAAGCAGAAGTCTTAAAAATACTACTTCTGCAAAACTTGGAGGACCTATCTGTAATTTACCAATCTCATGTCATCTTCTCCGGCGAGACGACGGCGCCGCCGTCGCCGACCACCGTCGACTGCCCAGAACTCGACGAAAATGGGCAGATCAGAAGTATTCGATGATACGAACTTGATTATGCATTTAAAATCACCAGAAACCTCGTTGTTTGGTCGGAAAATCGACGGAAAAATCCGCCGCCGAAAACTTCTAAATTCCGATCAAAGCTTTCCAGTAACCGTTTGTTCTTCATATATAAATCAATAAATTCATCTTTTCACGATCTACAAACTGGTACAATCAATTTTAACTAATAACCCTTGAATCAAAAAGGCCCAAATTTCAATTAAGAACATTCAAATCTATAAACCCTAAGTTTTCAATTCGAGAATCAAACAACAATTTCAACATGTTATTGAATTCTAAATCAGTCATAAAATATACCAAAATGACCAGGAATAAAATATCTACATAATTCAAGCATCAAATCACACAAACAACATCAAGAAAAAAATTCATATTTTAATCATTAAATAATTCGAATTAAAACAATTAAATAATATAATCACCTTGATTTCTGCACTGAAATGGATGATTGATTATGAAAGAACTTTTCGAGAGTTTCGATTTGATATATGGCACGCTCGAATCGGAGTTCGATAACAACTTTGAATCCTCGTTTGATCCTGAAGAACGCGATGAATTTTAAGGTTTTTATCTGGAAACTATATAGTTTTACTGTTTGTAAATGATTATCAGTACAAAATACAATATTGTATTGGCAATTTATATTTATGAAATATTAATACGTGTTGGATCGTATTGGATCGAAAAATAAGTTACTTAGCCGGTAAGTAACTGCAAAAACGATCCGATTGGATAATGTTTTGGATAACCATCATCCTGTTTTGGATAATTATCAAAAAATTTGGATAATTATTAAAACTTTGGATAATTATCAAGACCGAGCTTCTTCTAAAACACTTTATATGAAGATAATGTTATTAAAACGATTATCATATCAAAAATTTTGCGCCGTGACGCGCAAGGGTCAAACAGTAATCCGGATTGTTGTAAAAGACATGCCTGTACTTTAATAAGACTAAGATATTTTATCAACCCCAAGTACGTTGTGTTGTTATTTTAATCTGTATTTTGTACTTGTAACACTTAAAGTCTATAAAAATATCAAAGGAGCAGACTGGAGCCTTTTTCTATAAACAGTGTCAAGTCTAAGAATTCTATCTGGAAGAAGATCAAGAAGATCAAGAATATCATGCCTCATGAGAATTTTGAAGAAGCTTGGAGTTGAATAAATCTGTTTGGAGAAAATAACTATAAGTCAAGATCTCTACAAGTCACAAATTTAATGTTATAGAGAAGTCATTCGAGAACTCCAGAATGGCTTATCGAGAAGTCAGGAAAGCTACTAGAGAACTCAGAAAGATATCGATAAGCCAAATTGAAGACATGAAGATTGGAGATATCGACAAGTTATTTCTTCACTAGAGAACTCAGAGTTATCGACATGTCTACATTCATTAGAGAACTCTGAGTTACCGATAAGTCAAGTTCCACTAGAGAACTCAGAGATATCGATAAGTCAAAATTCACTAGAGAACTCAGAGATATCGACAAGTAAAAATTCATTAGAGGAATCTGAGATTTCGACAAGTTAATTTGACTAGAGAACTCTGAGAAATTGACAAGTCAAGAAGCCATTAGAGAACTAAGAGTTATCGATAAGTCAAAGTGAAGATGTGAAGACTAGAGATCTCGGCAAGCCAAAATTCTCTTATAGAGACCTAAAAACCTCTACAAGCCAAACAATTTAGAGTACTAGAGATCTCGATAAGAAAATATACTTATCGAGATGTCAAGTGTTCTATAGACCTAAACTGGAGATATCGAGGTACAATCTCAAAGTACAAAGTTGCAGATCAGTTCAATATCTAAGATAAATAATCAAAAAAAATCCAACAGCTGGATTGACAAGTCTACAAAAAGCAGCTTGAAGAATGTGCAAGATCAATGGTAAATATTAACTGACAGAGGAAGATTAAAGTGAACACGGGATGCTAAAGATATGCTAAGCCAGAAATAGAAGATTTGCTTTTCTATAAACAGAAATGACAGGTGACAGTTTAGAAAAGCTAATAGCATGTCTTATTACGCACTATGTAAACTATCAGTTAACTGAGTCATAAAGTTAACACTGGTCCTTAGTCAGTTGTAACAGTTTTAGATAGAAATCTTGTAACACTCTCAAGGAGAAGCTAAGCTCTTTAACATCAAAGAGCCTAGAAATTTTGTAGCAAAATATTCTTAATTTCAATACAAAATTATGTGAGTTTTGAAAAGATCTGTGTTCTTTATTCTTGCATGTTTAAATTCTTGCAGTAACACATTTCTACAAGATTAAATTTACTTTGTTCAACCAAGCCAAAAACATTCAATAAAAGCCTAAAAACAATAAAACACATTGTAAGTCATATGTCATAGCCTATTTGTATATTCGAGGATTCAACTCAACTCAAATAAGAATGTAATAAGTAAATAGTGGATCTACCGTCAGAGAGATCTCGCAAAGTAATATATGTCAAAGGATTCAGAAACAAGATTCATCTAAAGACTTGAGGAGTTAATTCACTGGAAGAAGTTCAAGAAGTTGATCATGCCTCAGTGATATAAATCAAGATCGTGGATTTAATCAAGTGACAGAGATCTCGTCAGAGTATCATTAACTAAAAGGATTTAATCTGAAGAAAATCAAAGTGTCAAAGTCAAGACATGAAGAAACGTCACGGAAGTTAGTCACTCATGAACCAGACAGTACATCGAGTGTCAACATTGAAGTGGTGGAATTGATTCATAATTTTCAGTGATTTTCAGAAGATTTACAGAAGGATGGGTGTTGTTGAAGACTAGAATTAATTCTCTATTAATTAATTAAGTCATCTAATTTAATTAAGAAAATAAATTATATCTGTGAAGAATAATTTATTTATTAATTGAATTAATTGATTAATTAATTCTGAATTAATTTTAGGAATTTTCAGAATTTAAATTGGATTAAAATTCATTTAAATTCAGCAAGTCAAACTGATTGTACTAGTATGACAATCGGTATGACAATCAATAGTCATACCGAAAGTCATGCTAGTATAAACAATAGTCTCACCAAAAGTTACACTGGGAGGAGGATTGTCTTGCTAGTTCATTATGATTGTCTTGCTAGTTCATTCTGATAGTCTTGCTAGTTCATTTGATTGTCATACCGAAAGTCTTGCTGAGCTCAGGATTGTCATTCCAGTTGAATTCAATTCTGTTGAATGAATTAAAAAGAAAAAGAAGCAGCAGAAAACATATATCATCCAATACACAAGTCAACACCCAAGAATAAAAAGAAAAAGAAGCAGAACAATATTTCATTTTCTCTGCAAACTTCAAGATCAAATTTCTAGTTTATAAAGTTAAATCCAAACCACTAGAATTATTTATCTTGTTCTTTTGTAACAATCTAGCGGATCAAAATCCCTAGAACTTAATCTCAAATTGCGTTTAGCATTTGAATCTTTTTATTACAAAAATAGAAAAAGTTCATGTCGAATTTATTCTAGATTTGTGATAATTAATTTGAGATTAATTCCTTGTAATCGATACAGTTGTTGTAACACATTTCAAGTTTAATAATATTTTTATTTAACTTGAATTTTTTTTCACATTTTTTATTCCGCATTTAATTCGATTATTCGGTACTGTTTGTATTCAACCCCCCTTCTACAAACACATTGGGACCTAACAATTGGTATCAGAGCCTTCTGATTAACGAACAAATCAAGATCCTAGACTTTTGTGATTTTTCAACTCCTTGAATTTTTATTCATTCAAAAATTCATAATGACTTCACAAAAAGTTGGAACCGTTAAAATTCCACAATTTGTTAAAGAGAATTATATTATGTGGAAGAAGAAGATGCTCTTATTTTTACAAGTGGCAAATCCCAAATATTCAAACTTGTTAAAGAAGGGGATAAAAACTCCGATGGTTATTGAACCAGAGGTGATATTAGATGCTGTTGTGATTACCAAAGCTAGAACATATCCAAAAGAGCCTGAAGATTTTACTCCTGCTGAGAAGGAAGAAGCCTCCTTGGATGCCAGCCTTCAATTAATATTAATTGATTCCCTTGATCCCTTGATGAACAGACATGTGATGAACTGTAAAAATTCCAAACACATGTGGGAAACTATTGAGGTGATTAATGAAGGCACAGAGGAAGTTAGGGAGAACAAGTTGGAGATCCTAACCTCTGAGTATGAATATTTTAAATCAAATCCAGGAGAAGGAATTACTGAAGTGTTTGAGAGGTACAATGCGTTGATCAACAACCAGAACATAAATGGGAAATATTATTCAATCAGGGAGGTCAACAAAAAGTTCCTTTTAACACTGCCAACTCATCTTGAACATAGAATCACTACCATTAGAGAAGCTAGAGATCTGAGTGAGATTTCTTTGGACAGGCTCTATGGAGTGTTAAAAACCTATGAGTTGGAGCAGATTCAACAGAAGGAAGTCTTCGAGAAGGATAGAATGGTCAGCACATCTACTGCACTTGTAGCTGAAGGTCAACAACAACAGAAATCTCAATAATTGGAGAGAATGGTACAGTGTTCCAAGGCTGAGGAAAATATGTTAGTAGCAGAATATGATCATCCTACTACAAATCAATCAAGTGATGATTTTTATTCCTTGGAAGAGCTGGAGCAATTGGAAGACGAGTCAATGGCCCAAATTGTCAAGAGATTCTCCCATGTCAGATTCAAGAGGAATCCCAAGCTTAAGTACAAGTCTAACTACAACAAATTCCAGAAAGGTGGATCTTCATCCTCTAACACCAACAGTGGTGGATACAAAACAGGGATGGTTGATCGGAGCACCATCAGATGTTATAACTGCAATGAGTTGGGACACTTTGCCACAGAATGTAGGAAGCCAAAGCAAGTAAGAAAGAACTCTGAAAGGGCTTATCTGGCAAAGGGAAGAAGCTGGGATGATACTGACAGTAAAGATGAAGATGAAGGAAATCTTGCTCTTATGGCTATTGATGGAAAAGCTTCATCGTCAAGAATAGAGGTAAAACTTTCTGATGCTGAAATGGTTTATCATCTAAGAGGTAACTTAGATTGTGCACATCGTGATAATGAACTGTTAAGTTTACAGATCACAGACCTTGAGAAAGAGGTCAATGAATTAAGACTTGTGCACATTAATCAAGACAAATTAAAAGAACAAGTATCTTTTCTAGAGAATAGAGTTGACTGTTATAGAAAACTCGAAACTATTCTCAAAGACAAGATCACCGGTCTTGAGACTAAGGTTAGAGCCTACTTCAATTCTTGTTCGAAGGCTAAAGAGTTCTACAGTAAGCAATCTGTTAATCAAACATCTGGAATAGGTTATGATTACAATGTTGCTATTGGAAAATTAGGCATAAACTCCCCTCCTCGTGTCTGTGCTAAAGGGAGGGAAGTACCACATGTGCTTAAGGGTGTTGATGAACCTCTCTATAAACCATCAATTGCTGAACCATTTGATACCACCTCTTCTGTTATTCAGGAAGAAATACGTGTTGAAGATCATGCTAATGAGAAGGTTGTTTCCAAGTCAAGTGTGTCGAAAGTTCCAGTCAAAGTTGTGAAAGCAACTGAGACTAACTCAGACACACATGAGTTGGATAACAAAAATGCCATGTCTACCATGCATAAATTGCCTGCTGTTAATCACTCTCATAAAGCATGTGGTGATTCTAATTGTATGTCTTGTGCTTTTAATATGATGTATGCTTATTTTAATGGTAAGCATGTTTCTAATGATAAGACTACTCCTCGTCAGCATGTGAATAACAAGAAGCATGATAGGTCTAAGACTGCCAGTCCTTCTAAGGCTAGAAAGGAGACATTTATGCCTAAGCTTAAACAGAAATTTGTTAAGGCTGTTATAAGGTCAAATGTTCAGTCATTGAGAAAGTTGAGACAATTAAAATTAAAAATGTTGTTTTGCCTGACAAAGGACAGTTCTACAAGTATGCCGGGCCCAACCAAGTTTGGGTTCCGAAGAAGGGTTAATCCATTTGTGTTGCAGGGCATTAAAACAGGTGAAACCGGAAGTGTGGATTCTTGACAGTGAATCATCAAGATATATGACCGGAGATAGAGCCCTGCTATCAAATGTGGATTGAGAAAGCTGGCCCCTGGTTACCTTTGGAGATAACAGCAAAGGTTTATCTGAGGGATATGGCTGTTTGCAAGCTGGGAATGTTATCATTGAAAATTTTGTATAGTGTGCTAGGTTATTATCAGGAAGCATCATCTAACATATAGCACCAGTGACGAGACTTGAGAATATTACGATATATCAGGCACCTGCTGCACATTATACTTGGAATTGGACTCTAGTAAGATGTGCACAAGTGTACTCCTGGTTGGTGAGTCAAAAGAGGAAGTCAATGCACCATAGTTCATGGACTTTACAGCTGCAGATCTATTGGACTATGCAATCTCTTCTTCACAATCTCACTTCAGGTTGGTATGAACTAGTGTACTACTCAAGTAATCGTCAAGAATATGGTATGGCACTCTAACTGAAGTTATTGTTTAATATGAACTAGTAGAGTCGTCATATTTTTAACTCTCTTATCTTTAGGCACAATCATATTGTTTAATATGTGCAGTGATATATTGTTAATGCAACATAACAATTAGTATCTAAAGTACTTGACAAGTATCGGTCAATGATATGTTGTTAACATTATGTTGCAGATATTTGTAAGCTTTTGACATGAATGAGAATTACTTAGACTTTACCCTAAGTGATCAATGTTCTATCAAAAACTCATTCATATTGAAAAATAAAATCAAACTTCTTTCTACATTAGTGATTTCTTATTTCATGTAAAATCTTTTGAAATCACTATTGTAAATCATTTTCTCTCTATTACCATATGTTCCGTGTTACAGGTTCAATCTCCAATGACTTTCTTTTATTGACAGTCATGAGGTTGAAAACCCACAACATCTATCCCAGACTGTAAAAGACAAACACAGAAACAGAACCAACCAACACTCTCTTACCACTAAATGTAGTATGAATGAGCGTGAGGGAGATAGTGCCTTAGTGCACCACATAAGGAAGGTTCTGTAGTCAACCCAGTAGCTCTGTCTCCTACATAGATGAGTAGTATTTAAATCGAGACAACTGCTAGCCCCCATACATCTTCTCAAAAAGATGTAATGGCTGAAAAGGCACAAAAACAGTTACTAGATTCATTCTCTCAACAGGGTGCGTCTATTGAATTTTGCATGTCGGCCAAGGCATCCGATGTAGTGTCACCACTTCAAACATAAACAATTCTTGATGCACAAGGAGAGGTTACACACACAAAGGATGAGTTGACGGAAACAAGAGTTTCGACCATTTTAAGGTCAGATTCGATTGTTTAAGGTTCGTTAATGGACCAATTGCCTTTACAGGTGTTAGGAGAGGATACTGATCCAAAAGCCATATGTCAGTGGTCAGTGTCTACCTCCCCAGGCTTAAATCCCCTGGATGCATCTGCGGATAGTGGATCTGACATAGGTGCAGATCGGCAACTTGTTGACAATGATTCAGATATTACCTGATGAGTCACAAGGAAATGTCTTCACAGACATTAGAAGGGAACCTTGATCTTTATGCTAAATTCTTTGGATCATTGTTTACCTTCCCAGAATTCAAATCTGGAACCCTAAAAGGGAAACTAGCAACTTGTAAATTATGACTCAGATTCATCTGACGAGTTTAACAAGGATGGGGATTTGTGAACTCCCATTGCACCACATGTGACCTCCTTAAGGATGGCTAAGGTGATTTTCCTTGCAGGTACAACTGATTTTTGGAGCTATGAGAGGAGTGATACACTAGTGAGAATGAGTGTAAACACGAGTGGAGAGAAGAGTGAAACACATGTGAGGTACACTAAACAGAATCACACACTCACAATGAGGAAGAAAGAGAAACTACTTGTTATTTCTTTTCCAACCAAGTGAAATATGAGAACTCCTTCAGACGATGGCATACATTCCTTCTTTAAGGGGGAGATAAAAGCTTAAGTAATAGTTTGGAGGATTCCTCAACTAAGGGGGAGAAATAGCAGGGAGGAAGAAAAAGATCCTACATATGTACACTACACCACACCATTGTTGTTTGTAACCACGGATCCTATTGTATGGGAGAGGTGGTAAACACAAGGTGATTTTCTAGTAAGGGAAGAAGCTGTTTTTAAAAGGGGAGTACCATTGGTTTTTATCTGCGGATCCTATTGTACGGGAGAGGTGGTAAACGAAGGTGATCTTCTTTAATCAGTTGATTCTCATAGGGGGAGAAGTAAGAGAGATATGTGCTTCTCAACAGGAAATGTGGTTGTACAAATGAAGATGGAACTACTTGAAGATATGTTCAGTCTAGAGGAACATCTACTTGGAATCTGGAAAATGTTAAATCTAGTCCAGAACTTTTCTACTATTTACTTTGCATTTTTGTTTATATCTTTTTCTTATTTGTTAGTTGAGTTATCCTCTAGGTATTTGTGTGTTATTGTCTAACAAACAAATAGGGGGAGATTGTAAGTCATATGTCATAGCCTATTTGTATATTCGAGGATTCAACTCAACTCAAATAAGAATATAATAAGTAAATAGTGGATCTACCGTCAGAGAGATCTCGCAAAGTAATATATGTCAAAGGATTCAGAAACAAGGTTCATCTATAGACTTGAGGAGTTAATTCACTGGAAGAAGTTCAAGAAGTTGATCATGCCTCAGTGATATAAATCAAGATCGTGGATTTAATCAAGTGACAGAGATCTCGTCAGAGTATCATTAATTACAAGGATTTAATCTGAAGAAAATCAAAGTGTCAAAGTCAAGACATGAAGAAACGTCACGGATGTTAGTCACTCATGAACCAGACAGTACATCGAGTGTCAACATTGAAGTGGTGGAATTGATTCATAATTTTCAGTGATTTTCAGAAGATTTGCAGAAGGATGGGTGCTGTTGAAGACTAGAATTAATTCTCTATTAATTAATTAAGTCATCTAATTTAATTAAGAAAATAAATTATATCTGTGAAGAATAATTTATTTATTAATTGAATTAATTGATTAATTAATTCTGAATTAATTTTAGGAATTTTCAGAATTTAAATTGGATTAAAATTCATTTAAATTCAGCAAGTCAAACTGATTGTACTAGTATGACAATCGGTATGACAATCAATAGTCATACCGAAAGTCATGCTAGTATAAACAATAGTCTCACCGAAAGTTACACTGGGAGGAGGATTGTCTTGCTAGTTCATTCTGATTGTCTTGCTAGTTCATTCTGATAGTCTTGCTAGTTCATTTGATTGTCATACCGAAAGTCTTGCTGAGCTCAGGATTGTCATTCCAGTTCAATTCAATTCTGTTGAATGAATTAAAAAGAAAAAGAAGCAGCAGAAAGCATATATCATCCAATACACAAGTCAACACCCAAGAACAAAAAGAAAAAGAAGCAGAACAATATTTCATTTTCTCTGCAAACTTCAAGATCAAATTTCTAGTTTATAAAGTTAAATCCAAACCACTAGAATTATTTGTCTTATTCTTGTGTAACAATCTAGCGGATCAAAATCCCTAGAACTTAATCTCAAATTGCGTTTAGCATTTGAATCTTTTTATTACAGAAATAGAAAAAGTTCATGTCGAATTTATTCTAGATTTGTGATAATTAATTTGAGATTAATTCCTTGTAATCGATACAGTTGTTGTAACACATTTCAAGTTTAATAATATTTTTATTTAACTTGAATTTTGTTTCACATTTTTTATTCCGCATTTAATTCGATTATTCGGTACTGTTTGTATTCAACCCCCCTTCTACAAACACATTGGGACCTAACACACATTCACCCCCCCCCCTTTGTATGTTGTTTATTTCCTAACAAGTGGTATCAGAGCTAAATCTGAAAGTAAACAGATTCAAGATCTTGGAAGAATGAATACACAGAAAATCAGTAGCATCAAAATTCCTACCTTTGACAAAGCTAACTACACTCTTTGAAAAAAGAAAATGATGCTGTTTATCAGGATGGCCAATCCACTCTACATTCAGATCCTCAAGAATGGACCCTTTATTCCTATGTTTAGAGTTGAGGAATCTACAGATGGAGACATGGTTATCCCAGCTCATTTTTCTCCAAAAGACCCATCTGAGTATTCTGACCCTGAAAAGGAGAAAGTCTCCCTGGATAGTAGCTTACAATTAATTTTGATTGAGTCACTTGTCAATGTGATGTAAAACAACATTGTCAATTGTGACACTGCCAAGCAAATATGGGAAAAGATTGAGATACTCTATGAAGGAACTGAAGAAGTTAGGTCAAACCAAAGAAGAATACTGATTTCACAGTATGAGGGCTTCATGGCTAAGCCAAAGGAAAGCATTATTGATGTGTTTGAAAGATTCAATAAGCTGATAAATGACTTGTAACTTCATGACAAATACTATGAAGCTGAAGAAGTGATTCTAAACTTCTTGCTTACTCTTCCTGATCATTTGGAACAGAAAATCTCAGCAATCAGGGAAGGGAGAGACTTGGGCAGAATAACTCTGGAATTTCTATATGGAATTCTCAAAACATATGAACTAGAGATGATTCAAAGGAAATTATTGAGATCTGTTCAAGGACATGTTTTGGATGGCTCAAGTTCTTTAATTGTAAATGAAATCCAAACATCTAATTATGAACCAAGATCTCAAACTCCAGCTGCCTCAACAAGTGAGCAAAGAACAAATGATGCACAGGAGCAAGTCATTCTGGAATTGGAAAAGGATGAGTTCTATAATCTTGAAGAACTGTATGAGCTAGATCAGTCAATGGCCTATTTATCTAGGAAATTCTATAATATTAGAGTAAAGGAGCCAAGATACTTCAAGAATAAAGGACAGTCCTTCAACAAAGACAGCAGCTGGAAGGAAAAAGGGAAGTATAATTCTGATAGCAAGAATGGCAACAAAACTGGATCTGTTGACAGATCTAATATAAGATGCTTCAATTGTGATGAACAAGGCCACTTTGCTACAGAATGCAGAAAACCCAAGAAAGCAAAGAAAGACAAGGCTTATCTTGAACTTGAAGCAAAGTATGAAGCTCTTCTAAGGAAACAGCAAAGTAAAGCTTATATTGCAGAGGGTAAAAGTTGGGATGACTCTGAGAATGATGAAGATGAAGAATTCAGTAATTATGCACTCATGGCCCTGGAGCAAGGAGAATCATCCTCATCTAAATCACAGACACCAACTCTTACCACTATTGATTTAAATATGAATCAATATAAGGAAACTATTGAAAAGATGAGCACAGAAATGTTTCACATTCACACAAGCATGGTTGCTGCTAATGAAGAAGTTAGCAGATTAAGAAAGATAAATGAGAAGCTTGAAAGTGAGAAGCAAGAAACTGAATTGTTGTTGGTGGAGCTTGAAGCTTTAAAACAAGAAAATGCTTATCTAAAGAACAAGCTCAAGTGTGCAAATGAAATTGAAGCAGTGCTAAGGGAGAAGCTGGAAAAGAATGAAGTGAAGATGAAATCTTTCAGAAATGCATTTGAACTGGCCGGACAGTATCATGAGAAGAATAAGCCATGTGCAAACATTTATATTGGCCTTGACTATGATGCCATGAATGACAAAAAGAAGACTGTAGGTGACAAAGGGAAAGCAAAGAAAACTGAGAATGCTCCAACCTTTTTGAAGGAGGTTAATGCACCTATATTCAAAGCATGTGAAGTCAACTTCAGTGAAGAAGAATTGATTATCAAGAAAGAAATTGCTGATGAAGATAAACAAAAGAAAACTGAAGAATCAGTTCATTCTTCCAATACTGAAGAGAAGCTTATGAACAAACAAAGTCCCGAGACTCTTGTTAAAGAAACCAAAACTAAAGATGCAAGAAAGAAAAAGAAAAATAGAAATGGGAAAATAGGGATAAACAAAAGCAATAACTTCATTTATGTTGCAAATGCTCCTAGAAAGAAGTGTGAAAAATGTGGCTCTGCAAATTATCTAACTCACCTTTGTAAAAAGGTTGTTAGCAAGCCAGCTAAAGGTACTTGCAAATACAATGAAGCAAATTTAAATGATCCCTATTCATTCTGTGACAAGTTTGACTGTATTCTTTGCAACTTGAAAGTAATGAAGAGTTGCCACAAACTGAGAGTAGACCTTAAAGAAACAAGAATTGAGTCCATATCAGAAGGAAAACATGCACAATAGTCACTGAATTCTATTTTTTATAAAATAACTCATTCTACTTATGCTGAACAAGTTACCAAGAAGAAACTACCCAACACTGCTTGGGTTTCCAAACACACTTAAGACTCATTGTGTGCAGGGCATAGTGTGGAGAGTCATCTGGATCATAGATAGTGGATGTTTTAGGCATATGACAGGTGGTAAAGCCCTGCTATCACAAGTTAAGACAGAGGTTGGCCCTTTGGTAACCTTTGGAGACAACAACAAAGGATTCACAATGGGATATGGCAAAATTGTTTCTGGAAATGTTGTCTTTGATGATGTAGCACTGGTAGCTGGTCTTGATGTGAATCTTTTCAGAGTTGGCAAATTTGGAGACTAAGGTCTTAAGTCTTATTCAACAAAGAAGAATGCACTGTTATCAACAAAAAAATTGGCAAAGTTGCTCTGAAAGGAACAAGGAAAGGAAGCTTGTTTGTTGCAGATTTTGACTCAACAAATAAGGATGGTGTTTGTTGCTTCTACACCAAGGCATTAGAAGAAGTAAACAAGCTATGGCATAAAAATCTGTCTCACTTGAATTTCAAGGAAATTAACACCTTGTCAAAAAGGAGTTAGTAAGAGACATGCCTAAGCTGGAGTTTGCTCAAGTTGAAGTTTGTGTAGTCTGTCAGAAAAGAAAATGAAGAAAATACTCAACAGGAAAATCATGAAAATGGAAGCTCATCTCATACACCTGAGTTTAATTGCACAAACTCAGGGGGAGAAAGAGGATTTTTAGATACTTGAAGAAAACTCCAAACTTGGGATTATGGTATCCTAAGGGAACTGGTTTTGAAGCTATTGGTTACACAGATGCAGATTTTGCTGAATGCAGGGTTGACAGAAAGAGTATTAGTGGAAGCTGTCAATTTCTTGGACGAAGAATTATATCCTGGAATAGCAAGAAACAACAATCTGTATCAACTTCTACAGCTGAAGCTGAATATTGTACCAACAGAAAAACAATTAGCTAACATTTTTACTAAACCTTTGGATGAAACAACTTTCACTAGACTTGTAGGTGAAATTGGAAAGCTTAACTCTTCATCCTAAGGCAAGAACTCAGCTAATGTTTTGCAGCAGATTAATCTCCAGTAAATCAAAATTAATTTGATTAAATTGGAAATTAACTAAAATATGAATTATAAATATTTCAGAAATCTCTGCATATTTGTTTTTTCAAATTCAAATTCAACTTGGAATTTTTCAAATTCTAAGTAAACTGCTCGGTTGTTAATTTACATTCTTAATATGTAAAATTAACACAAGGCAGAATTACAAAAACCAAAAGTATATAGAGAACTGAGTTCTCGATAAGTCAAATTGACTTCTCAACAAGTCATTTTAGGACTTCTCGAGTGAGTCCTCGATAAGTCAATTACTAACTTCTCGAGGGACTTCTCGATAGGCTTAATATGACTTATCGATAAGTCTTTGTAGAGTTCTCTAGTAATGTCAATTCACGGAGTTCTCTACAAGTGTAATTTTTGATTTATCGATAACTCAGAAATAAAATAATTTAATGTAATAAATTATTTTGGTAAAATACTTTTGGAAAATTTATTCTAATTTTATTTTGAATTTATTCAAATAAAAGTTGGAATTAATTCAGTCCCCTTTTTGGACAAACTGGGTATTTATTTGACATCTCGATAAGTCAATTTTGAGTTCTCTAAAAGAGTAATTTAAAATGACTTCTCGATATGTATTTCATTTCTTAAAATGACTTCTCGATAGACAAACTTCAAACGTCTATTTTTGAGTTCTCGACAAGTCATTTACTTTTACTATAAATACCCAGACTTCTCGATACATACACATACTTACAACTTTCGAGATCTAAATTGACCTAGCCTTTCAAGCAAAAACCCATTTCTCACTCGTCTCTACTCCTTTCTCAAAAAAATTTCTTACCCATTCTCTCTTACTAAACTACAATGGCACAAAACACTATTAGAGCAACTATCCCAGAGGAAGGAACAAACTTCTTGTCTTTTACTGATGCTAACCAAGCCCCTGACAGTTTCAAGGGGTTTCTGAAATTTCTGTCTGAATCTTACATTGCAGGAGCCTTAACTGTTAATCCAGTGTTGTACCTGGATGTGTTGCATGCTTTTTGGACTACATATGTGGTGAGGACAATGATGCATGATGATGCTCTATCCTTGGTAGTGACTTGCTTAGTTGGAGGTCAACAAATTGAGTTTATTGAGAAGGATGTGAACCTAGCTTTGGGACTGCCTACTACAAATCTGGTGGAGGTACCAGCTCCTGATGAGCTGATTGAGTTTCTGGACTTCATCAACTATGGAGGAAGAATCAACTTATCAAGCTTGAATAGAACTAATCTAAGGAAGGAGTGGTCATTCATTTTTGATTCAGTGGTGAGAGCCTTTACATGCAGGAAGACAGGATATGACAATATTTCAAGTGTGGTGCAAAAGCTGGTGTATTCAATTGCTCACAACAGACACTTGAATATTGATCTGCTGATCCTGGAAGAACTTGCAACCAGGCTAACTATGCCCCTGTCAGCTAGAAGTAAGGAAATTTTCTTCCCTAGATTTATTATGTCCACTTTAAATAATAAAGTAGAAGACATACACCTATTGAATGGTATAGATAGTACTAAATTAGGCAATTGTAAGCAAGTGTCCAAAATAATATTTGGCTCACTTACTGAGCAAATGGCTAGGATGGATCTTGCCTCCATTGAGAAGGAAGTCAAAAACCTCAAACTATCCTTCGCCAATCTCCATACAGTGATCCAGAACGAATTACTCACTCAAATAAGACGAAAGTCCAGCTGGATCAACTTCACCAGAGCAGATATCAGCCTTCAGCTTTGCTAATGGAAGGGATGAAATAGGCTGTAGAAGAACACTTTGGCACATCTAGCAGCTCTTATTGGCCTGGATCCACTTCAATAAATCTGCAAATTTAGTCTCTACAAGGTCAAGTCACAGAATTGCAAGATTCCAACTCATCTCTCACTGTCCAAGTTCAGGCCTTGACATCTCTTGTCAAGAGCCAACAAACAGATATCCAAACCCTGGTGGACTCCCATAAGCATCTTCAAATGCGGAATTCTATTGCTTTGGGAGCCATCATGGGTAAACTCAATATACCACTACCTTCTCTGCCTGAACAAGTAAGGCCTGAAATTCCCACTCCCCTTCTAATGCCTGTCAATAAGACTAAGGGGGAGATAGAGGCTAGGTTGACACGATCAAGGTCATCTCAACAGCAAGTCCAGGGTGCTGAAAAGAAATCTAAAAAACTTGATCTTGACATGGAGAGACTTATAAGGTCTGCTGAAGGACATAGTCTGAGCAGAGAGTTTGAAGAACTACTCAAAGCCTTAAAAACTTCTCTCAACAACAATCACTTCACATATTAAAAGGCCCTAGACAAGACAATCAATTTCATAAGAGTGATCGAGGTCAATAAGGACAACTTTCTGGAAGAGAAGATAGTGGTTAATGTAAATGACTTAGGGACAGACAGATGTATGCAGGTGTCCCTCAATTGCCTTGTCTCAAGGAGGGCATCTGAGTTAGATATCTTTATCAGCAAAGTTAAAATTATAACTCGTGAAGATACCATGCTATTAACTGCACTGAGAGATGCTCAAGTAGCTACCTTTCCTGAAGTATATCTACAACCAAGGAAGGGTATATCATACATATGTCCAACCACCAGACAATTCAGACATTTCAATATCCCCAAACACTGTGTCATGAGCAACAAGAAGCTTATCATGATCCTAGGAACTAGCTTCAAAGCCAAGAAAAACAAGAACAATGATGATATGGAAATGATAAAGCTACTGAGGAGATATCTGTAAAATGCAGAAGCCAACTTGCCCAAAACACAGTTCAACAATGATGACTTGGATGATGATGAGCAGAAGAAGAATGATCAAAATCCTTCTGGCTCAAATCCTAGTCAGTCCAGTAAGCCATCTGGGAGCAAGGGTGGAGAGAAGAAGAAGGAGGATGACAAGAAAGATGAAAAAAAGATGAAAAGAGGCGAGAGGAAAAGTAGAAAGCCTCATGATGAATCAGAAACTCAAACAACCCTAAAAATCCAAACACAACCAAATCAAACCTCAGCTCAACCTACAACATTAACTATCTCGAACATCAAACCTTCCTAAACATCTAAGCCAAAATTTCTCTACATACAAACAGCCAACTCTTTCCTAAAAATTCCAATCACCTCAAGCCACACCAATCTCGAGAAAATGACAACCCTACCTTTAGCCAAGCCTTCACTAAAATTCAAGCTCAAATATGTTGGGAGAAGATCTAAGAAAGTCAAGCCTACAAAGAAAAGAGAAGTCACTGAAAGGGCCATCTATAATTGCTTTAAGGAATCTGACTTTCTACCCCTAAATTGGTGCACCTCAAATGAAGACCATTTCCAATATCTAGCTGAGGAAATTGTTAGATTTTGGATTGTATCCTTAAGAGAAGTCAGAATTTATTTTGAAGATGGTACATTCACTCTTCTTAACAAAAACTTAATGGATTATTTGGCCCCTACGGAAATTAAGAGAGTGATAAGTTTGTTAAGAGACAAGGATACTACTACAAGGGCATGTAGATCATCTCTAGCTGAATGGTTGATTGAAAGGGAGGAAACAAAGAAAAGAAATGAGGTTGAAGCTGAAGAAAGAAGAAGGAGGCATGATGAAGAAATAGACATGTACATAAAAAGATTAGAAAAGTTGAAAGCAAAAGGAATAAGTAGAATTTCTAAAGATTGGAGATTTCTAAACATCAGAGCTGGTGGATTCTCAAGATTCTGCATAGAGGTTCTGGACCAAGGTTATCCTAAGCAGCAAGACAAAAACTTGCAGAAGCTCTAAGTGGAACACCTATTATAGAAGAACTTGAAATTCTTGACAAATTGAAGGATCAACTTAGAAAAGAAGCAAATGTAAAAACTGTCTTTACCTGAGACTTGTAATCATTGACCCTTGTGAATTTTGTGTTATACAAGTTATAATTCTACCTAGCTCTATGTATTAATTTTATTTTCCATCATTTCAAACTTGGGGTTGGTCTTGTTAACAGGCATGAATTTGTGTTAAGCAATCTTCTCATAAATTGGGGGAGATTGTTGTAAAAGACATGCCTGTACTTTAATAAGACTAAGACATTTTGTCAACCCTAAGTAAGTTGTGTTATCTTAATCTGTATTTTGTACTTGTAATACTTAAAGTCTGTAAAAATGTCAAAGGAGCAGACTGGAGCCTTTTTCTATAAACAGTGTCAAGCCTAAGAATTCTATTTGGAAGAAGATCAAGAAGATCATGCCTCAGAAGAATTTTGAAGAAGTTTGGAGTTAAATAAATCTGTTTGGAGAAAAATACTCTAAGTTAAGATCTCTACAAGTCACAGATTTAATGTTATAGAGAAGTCATTCGAGAACTCCAGAATGGCTTATCGAGAAGTCAAGAAAGCTACTAGAGAACTCAGAAAGATATCGACAAGCCAATACATGAAGATTGGAGATATCGACAAGTCATTTCTTCACAAGAGAACTCAGAGTTATCGACAAGTCTACATTCATTAGAGAACTCCGAGTTATCGATAAGTCAAGTTTCACTAGAGAACTCAGAGATATCGATAAGTCAAAATTCACTAGAGAACTCAGAGATATCGACAAGTTAAAATTCACTAGAGGACTCTGAGATTTCGGCAAGTTAATTTGACTAGAGAACTTTGAGAAATCGACAACTCAAGAAGCCACTAGAGAACTAAGAGTTATCGAGAAGTCAAAGTGAAGATGTGAAGACTAGAGATCTCGACAAGCCAAAATTCTCTTATAGAGAACTAAAGACCTCTACAAGCCAAACAATTTAGAGTACTAGAGATCTCGATAAGACAATATACTTATCGAGATGTCAAGTGTTCTATAGACCTAAACTGGAGATCTCGAGGTACAATCTCAAAGTACAAAGTTGCAGATCAGTTCAATATCCAAGATAAACAATCAATAAACAATCCAACAACTAGATTAACAAGTCTACAAAAAGCAACTTGAAGAATGTGCAAGATCAATGGTAAAGATTAACTGACAGAGGAAGATTAAAGTGAACATGGGATGCTAAAGATATGCTAAGCCAAAAATGGAAGATCTGCTTTTCTATAAATAGAAATGACAAGTGACAGTTTAGAAAATCTAATAGCATGTCTTATTACGCACTATGTAAACCATCGGTTAACTAAGTTATAAAGTTAACACTGGTCATTAGTTAGTTGTAACAATTTTAAATAGAAATCTTGTAACACTCTCAAGGAGAAGCTAAGCTCTTTAACATCAAAGAGCCTAGAATTTTTTTAGCAAAACATTCTTAATTTTAATACAAAATTAAGTGAGTTTTGAAAAAATCTGTGTTCTTTATTCTTGCATGTTTAAATTCCTGCAGTAACACATCTCTACAAGATTAAATTTACTTTGTTCAACCAAGTTAAAAACATTCAAGAAAAGCCAGTAAAACACATTCACCCCCTGTGTGTTATTCATTTCTAACACGGATTGAAAAAGTCAAAATACGGAAAATGTCTGGAATAATCAGATTAGGTTAGGAAGGATTTTTTCGAAGAGTTTCGGGTTATAAAAACGTAAAAATGGTTGAAGTTGGACGATTCCCGGCTTTATAAAATAGTTTTATAATTATTCAGAAAATAATTCATAAATCATTATAAAATCATATAACAGTCCAAAAATTATCAGAAAAATATCTCAATTATCTATATTTTATTATGGACATAATAAAAATAACATATCTATATTTTACCACATATCAACATCCACATATCAACACCAATCATCAGATAATTCACCAAAAATCACATAATAATTATTTATTGATAAAAATAATTACACAATATGTCCCAGATATTAGAAGGGTCTCACCCCACAAATCAGAACTACGTTTTTTGATTTGATCATTGGCAATCAGCAAGGTACGTAGGCATCTTGTTAAGGCAGATCGAATCACGAGACATAAGAGCAGTCAAATCGAGTCTCGAAGCTCACGAATCCTAGTAATAAATACAGCAATTAATACACCCTAGTTTCCTATCCATAACAGTATTTTTGTGTTTTTGTAATTTTTAAAATTAACAAAGTTTTTATTTTTAATGTATTTTTTTCTTAGTATTATTGTTATACTATATATTATAGTTTATCCATTTATTTTAGTGATATTAATTTTTTAAACTTATATAAACTATATTCTTATAAAATATTAACTTCAATAAATATAAATATGTACTTTTTTATAATTTTATATTATATTTGTTGATTTGTATTTATTTTTTAACATAAATATTGGGTATATTTATGTAGTGACATTTGTAACTAAAAATTTAAAATCCCCTTAAAAAATTTTATTAACATATGTATGTGGTGCTTATTATTTTACCAAAGTTTGGTAAAATTTATTTTTACATGTTTAGAATTATTATTTTCTCTTATTTATATCTTTTTAAATTATAGTATATATAACATATATTTTTTTAATTTAGTTACAATTATATTTTTGCAAAATATTAATTTTAATAAAACTAAATATCTACTTTTTTGTATAATTTTACATTATATTTATTAATTTATTTTATATTTTTTAGCATAAACATTGGAAATATATATAATGAAATTTGTAATTAAAAGTTTAAAGCCACCTTAAAATTGTTTTTTGATAACATGCCCACTCGTGATTATTATTTTACCAAAAAATTGTGTAGAAAACATTACATGTTTGTTATTATTATGTTCTCTTATTTATATTTTTTAAATTATATTTTATAAAAATATATTTTTAAACATGTCAAGTAATATATAATATATTTTAAAGTTTTTTTTATAATTTTTGTACTATTTATATTATGGTTATTATATCTCATGTATAAACATGTTAAATTTTTTCATTTTCTTGTTAATTTGACTATTTACATCTTACTATTTCCTTTGAAATTTATATTTTTTTATATATTATATATTTTTAATTACGTTAATATTTTTATATATTATCATATTTTAATTTAAATTAATTGCTCTTTATTGTCAATACTTACGTATTATATATGTATTGGAAACAATTAGAATTTATTGGAAAAATTATCTTTTTCAGCATGTATGTCTTGAAAATAGGGGTGGAGGAGTTTTATATAATTTTAACACTTGTGAAATGACATTGTTAGTTATGATAACCAAACCACATAACAGTACCATATTTAAATAAATAAATTATATATGGGTTATTCAAATTTTCTTTTTGACAAGATTTAAACCGAGATTCCAGTAAATTAAAAAGGTCATTGATAGTTGGTATCTTATGTAACAAGAGTTAGCCACAGGAAACTCTGGAATACTAATACGTGAAACCCTTATACATAATTTGTATAATTTCAGCTAAACTACAATTATATTCAATGTAGTTACATTAACTAAGTTTGTTCAACCTTTCACAAAGGGTAACAAAGTTGTAAACACAAATTTAACATTATAGCTTGCCCAACTAAAATATATTATCTTATAAATTCAACAAATCTTACATGATCATTATTTTTTATTATTTTAGCCAAATATTTTAGTTAATGCTCATGAGAGCATCTCCAATGCTAAAATGTAAAAATGGTTGGCTATATGATTAACTATCATCATTTTTTAAAATTTTAACTAAAGGGTTAGTGTTAGGTCCCAATATGTTTGTAGAAGGGGGGTTGAATACAAACTATACCGTTTAATCGAATAAAATACGGAATAAAAAGGTGAAACAAAATTCAAGTTAAATAAAACTTTTATTAAACTTGAAAGGTGTTACAACAACGGTATCTGTTACAAGGGATTAATCTCAAATCAATTATTACAAATCTAGAATAAATTCGACATGAACTTTTTCTATTTTTGCAATAAAAATATCAAATGCTAAATGCGATTTGAGATTAAGTTCTAGGGATTTTGATCCGCTAGATTGTTACACAAGAACAAGATAAATAATTCTAGTGGTTTGGATTTAACTTTACAATCGAGAATTTTGATCTTGAATAAAGCAGATGAAAAATGAAATGTTTTGCTTTTGTTTCTGCTGTGTTCTTGACTTGGTTTTCTTGGATGATTATCAGAATGAATGTCTTCTGCTTCTTTTATCAAAACAGCCGAATGGAAATGAACTCAATCGGTAGAACTATCTTTAGAGCTAGCAAGACAATCAGAATGAACTAGCAAGACTTTCGGTATGACTATCAATTGTCATACCGATTGTCATAGTAGTTCAAATCATATTGTCTTACTGAATTAATAATAGATTTTAATCTAATAAAAATTCTGAAAACCCTTAATATTAATTCTGAATTAATTAATCAACTAATTCAATTAATTAATAAATTAATCTTTGCAGATATAATTTATTTTCTTAATTAAATTATATGACTTAATTAATTAATAGAGAATTAATACTAATCTTGAGCAGCAACCATTCTTCTGAATATCTTCTGAAAATCACTGAAAATAATGAATCAATTCCACCACTTCAATGTTGACACTCGATGTACTGTCTGGTTCATGAGTGACTAACTTCCGTGATGTTTCTTCATGCCTTGACCTTGATACTCTTGATTTTCTTCAGACTAAATCCTTGTAATTAATTGATACCTTGACGAGATCTCTATCACTTGATTAAATCCACAATCTTGATTTATATCACTGAGGCTTGATTAATTTCTTGAGCTTCTTCCAGTGAATTAAGTAATCAAGTCTGTAGATGAACAATGCTTCTTAATCCTTTGACATATGTTACTCTGTGAGATCTCTCTGACGATAGATCCACTATTTACTTATTACATTCTTAATTGAGTTGAGTTAAATCCTCAAATAAACAAATAGGCTATGACATATGCCTTTCAATCTCCCCCTATTTGCTTGTTAGATAATAACAGCAAATACCTAGAGGATAACTCAACTAACAAATAAGAAAAAGATATAAACAGTAATGCAAATTAAATAGCAGAAAAATTCTGGATTATATTTAACATTTTCCAGATTCCAAAAGAAATTTACAAGTGAATACAAGATAGATGTTCCTCTAGCCTGAACATATAATTACATTAGTCTATCATGATTCATAAAGCTCTAATCATATTATATTGAGTTTTGAGCTAATTGAATCCAGTTGTCTTCTCTTCTGACTTCACCTTCTTCTAAATCTTGAAGCAACTCCTTGTCAAAGACACGATCCTTTTCTGAAGTGAAGCTGCCTGGCCTGACTGGTTGAACTCCAACTGTCTTTAGCTTATTCTTGAGTTGATTGTACCTTTTAATATTCTTTTCACAATAAGCTTGAATCAGATCAGCTGCTTGAGTTTTCAACATGGATGAATATCCAGCAGTTCTTAAGTGATGTTCCATCCAGACCAGATTCTTAGCTGAGTAGTCTTTAAGAGATTGTGAATCGAGCTGGCAGATTTGAAGACAGTCAGACTTAAAGAATCTTACCTGATGAGGATTGTTGACCACTTGAGGACTAGCCCTGCTGGCAAACTCTTTGAGCCTTTCTCGAAGAACTTCATTCAATTCTGAGCTTCTTTTGACTTTGTTGAGAAGAACCCAAATCTCTGACAAAGAACGATTCTCAAACAGATGAAGTGACACCTTGAAAGATCCTTCGCTCTGACAATATACAAATATGCTCATCTCATTTAGGGGTCTGTCAAAGGCAGCTGTGATCCTTGAGACTTCAGTCTTTATAGCATTCATGTACATGTCATTGTTTGGATTAGAGATCTCCAGCTTGTCCAGAAGATGTAGAAACTGTCTATCATTATTTGTGCTCAGCTGAGGCATATCAAGTACTCTCCTAGCTTCATCCCATTTTTCACCAATCTTCAGTCTGACATCTCTTCTCCTTTCTTGAGCCTTAATGTCATGAAGACGTTGCTTTTAAAGAGTTTCTGTTCTTTGTATGACTTTCCTCATGTCAATGATCTGGGAGACTTTTTTGAGTTCAGCTTCTTTTCTTTTCATCTCTGACTGCTGCTGCTGAAACTCTTTCTCAAACAGAGGATCCACTGGAGCTTCCTCTTCCCATTCTCCAAAATCACTTTCCTCATCAGCTTCAAAGAAACCATCTTTATCTCCCAAGACTGGTTCAGTGGGAACGTCATAAATATCAAAGTCATCATGTTCTCCACTATAGTAGATATCATCAGGCTTCCCTGTGCCTCCAGCAGACGACTCTTTTTCTTTTCCCTTATCACTTCTCCCTTTCTTCTCCCCCTTAGTTGAGGAATCCTCTACAGACTTTCCTTTAGATCCTCCATGACCTCCATCACCTCCCGAGCCTGAGCCTCCACCAGACGGCCCTTCAAAGAAAGTCCTTTGTTCTTCATTAGGGCAGTGAGAATTTTTGATCATGTAGTACAGGTGCTTCATCCCTTCATTCAGATGTTCCATACCCGTCTCTATCTTCAGAAATCTGGAGGAATCCAGTGAATGATTCATTTCAACCAAGTCTTCAAGAGAAGTCATTCTTGTATGTAGTGAGCAGAAGTTTGAAATGTCGTCAGCTGATAACGTTGGAGATTCCTGGATTGATTTAAGCTTTGGTACAACAGATGTCTTCAAATCTGATATTTCAGTCCTGATAAGAGCCAGCTGATTATTGACAGAGGTGGAAGAAGAAGACTGTTCAACCACTTGTGCTTTGAATGATTTAGCAGCCTGACTTTTTGCAAGTTATTCCTTGAGATCAGCAATTTGAGCTAACAGATTTTCAGTGTTTGTGTCTGTGTGTGCGCTCATCTGAATATCTCTCCTGTTTAATTCACTCATCTCACGTGCATGTGTATCTCTCAATATAATTGCTCGTGAGGAGTCTTCCTGAGGCTGATCTTTTGTACCTGCATTTAAAATCACCCTAGCCTCTTCAAGAGAGGTCAGTGGTGGTGCAATGGGAATTCGCGAGTCCCGATCCTCAGTCAAATCTATTATTTCATGTGAAATAGATGTCTGAATTGCTTCAGGGATAGATTGACCGAGTTGCCCTCCACTTTATCCAGATAAATCTGCGAGTGGAGAATCCCGTGAGGGAGCCAGAGGTGTTAGATCTGGGAGGGGAGAAAATGACTCAATTAAAGGTGACTGAGAGTCAGATTTTCCCTCAGAAGCATGTGACTGCTCTTCTGCCGTAACTATGGCAGGCACTGTAACCGACTCTATGTGCACTCCTCGCTCTGTGTCCTGAGTAACATCTGTGGGTATGTATGGTTCCATTGTGAGTAATGGAATTGTGCTTGACTCAGTACAAGATGCCATGGCCCTATGGCGAATTTCAATAGATTCATCCTGTTGAGAGGATGTTTCTAGTAACTGTTCAGTGGCCATTTTAAAGTCCATGTCTTGTTGGGAGGACAAGGATGGGCTTTCAGATGCCTCAGTAAATGTTCTTCTTTTCTTCGGAGAAGGCAGAGCTGAGGGTTCATTCACATCCACCAATACACTACTTCCTATTAACCTTCTGGGTAATATTTTAGACAGTGGGGGAGAGGTTGAGATAGATTGTGAAACTGTGTTTGTCTCTATGACCTGGGATTGAAGTTGTGGTTCTACAACTTCATGGTCAGCCCTATCAACCATTGGAGGTCTTTCAACAGAAGTAGGAATGGAGTGAGAGTGAGGAATTACTACCTGTAATGGAAGAGCATCTGATGTTGGAGGAGCCTGGGTGGCTTGAACCACTGGAGGTTGAGCTTGCTGTTCATGACCGGGAAGATTGAAAATAGGTAAGGGAATATAAGTGGCCATGAAAGCAGATACAAGTACTGGAACTTGCATGAATTTGAAAGTTGTGTCTTGGCGGGTGTAAATCTTTTTGCTTACAGGAGGGGGTTCGGTTACTGCTGAGTTAGCAAACAGAGCCTTATGCTCAGGTGTGAGAAGATGATCTGCTATAAGCATGAGAAAACGAGCATAGTAACACGAGACCCTATGATTTGTAGAATGATCACGTAAAGCAGTAGTGAGACGTCTCAAGAGAATGGGTAAAAGTAGTTTACCAAAATTGATCCTTTGATTGAAAACAACCGCAAGACCAATATACTGCAGAGTGGAAGTGATGTTGTGAAAGTTGGATTTAGTGCAGTTGGCAAACACTTTAGAAAATGTATCGAAGAAAATATCCCATTCAGACACCAAATTGGATTTTGAAAGTTTGGTTAAATTGATCACCCCCTGATAGTGAATAGCATGGAAAAAGTTTGAAATATCATTTTCAGAGGGCAAATTACAGAAATTGTCCATAAGAAAATTTAAAGCTCGATTGACGACTGTTTCATCAACCACATACTGTGTGTTTGCCACGGTGAATGAAAAAGATTTAAAATCATCGGCCACAGTAGAGGTTGTGCAAATCAGTCTTAGCAGATCAATATTTAAAATCACATTTGATTTAATAGCAGAGCTAACAATCGAATGGTCATTTAAAAATCTAATCCACGGCTTAAATTTTTTTACATCACATTTATCTGGATTAAAATAACCAACCTGATTATGCGCGACAATTTGGAAATTGAGAGCCATTAAAAATATAATAAAACACACACTTCCAGAATTTTAAGAATAATATTAAAAAAATTCGAATAAATAAAAAAAATTAATAATTCGAATTAAATCAATTATATCCGAAAAATTTAGAAAGTAATGTATCTCGTTAAAATTCTTAATTCGCAATAGCAGATCTGAAAAACTCACAAGACACAAAACCAAATTGAAATACCAAAAACACAAGACACAAAAACAATCAGATTGTTTTGGGGGAAAAAATGATTGATAGAAATAACTTGAAAAAAAAATTGGGCAGCACTTCACTCCTGTATATATACAAGTGTATGTATATATCAGAAGAGTGTGCTGAGTAAAAACTCGAGCAAGAAACAATGGTGACTGTGGTTGAATCGAAGAGAGAGAGAGAGACAGTCGAAGAGAGACAGACGGATGTTTTAAAATAAAAGAGAGAGAGAGATGTAAACTAACAAAACAAAACAAAAAAACATTGACTAAGTAGTATAACTGGTATGACAATCCGGGATTGTCATACCGATTGTCATACCAGGCAAAATCAAATTAGAAAATAGAAGAAATAAAGTAATAAAAATAATAAATACTAAATATATATAACTGGTATGACAATCTGATAGTCATACCGATTGTCATACCAGTATAAAATAAAAGAAAAATATTTATATATAAGGTTTATAACTGGCAAGACAATTGATAGTCATACCGATTGTCTTGCCAGTATAAAACTATACTGATTAACAAAATAAAACACAATTAGACTGAAATGACTTTCAGCAAGACAATTTCAATTGTCTTGCCGATTGTCATAGCAGCATTAAAATCAAAATAAACACACATAAATATATATATATATATATATATACTGAAATGATTTTCAGCAAGACAATTTCAATTGTCTTGCCGATTGTCATTTCAGTAGAGAGACAATTAAATATTTACAGAAAATATTAACAAATATGGAAAACTGAAATAAAGTCTTATATTAATAGTAAAAATTCAGAAAACATTTACAAAAACAAAGACAATATTTCAGAATTAATTATTTTCATTCCAAAAATAGATTTCTGTTGAATTTTAGAAAGTAAAATTCATAGAAAAATATTTTTAGTGAAAATAAAATATTCTGAGATATTTAAAATTAACAAGTAGAGTAAATAAAACAGATGAGATAATAAAAATTATATAGAAATAAGCAAGAAATATTGGAAAATGATAAAATAAATTTGCAAATGAATTTTTCATTTATGAAAAATTCATTTGTAAATTCACTCAAGAACAGATTTCAGATATTCACAAGTTTAATCACTAAAGCTATTCAACATACCCAATTTACCAACTAATTTGGTAAATGTGGATTCATCAAGAGGTTTAGTGAAAATATCTGCTATTTGTTCTTCTGTTGGAACAAAAAATAGTTCAACAGTACCATTCATGACATGCTCTCTAATAAAATGATACCTGATGTCGATGTGCTTTGTCCTCGAGTGTTGCACAGGGTTGTTGGTGATGGCTATTGCACTTGTATTGTCACATAAAATAGGAATTTTATTCAATATAGAGCCATAGTATCGTAGCTGGTTCCTAATCCACAAGATCTGAGCACAGCAACTTCCAGCAGCAATATATTCAGCCTCGGCCGTTGAGTTGGAAACTGTTTGTTGTTTCTTGATGTACCATGAGACTAGCCTGCTACCTAGGAATTGACAACTCCCTGAGGTGCTTTTCCTATCAACAACACTTCCTGCGTAATCTGAATCTGTATATCCAACAAGGTTAAAACCAGATTCTTTAGGGTACCAAATACCTAGATTTGGTGTTCCCTTAAGATATCTTAAGATTCGTTTAACAGCAACGAGATGAATATCTCTAGGATCCGCTTGGAACCTTGCACATAAGCATGTAGCATACATAATATCTGGTCTACTTGCAGTAAGATAGAGTAATGAGCCAATCATACCTCTGTAGCTTGTGACATCTACCTTAATGGAGTTTTCACATGGTCCAAGCTTGACAGCTGTAGTTGACGGAGTCCTTGCTGATGCAGAATCCTCTAGATTGTACTTTTTGAGGAGTTCCTTGAGATACTTGGATTGACAAATAAAAGTTCCATCTAACCTTTGATTTACTTGTAATCCAAGAAAGAACTTCAGCTCTCCCATCATGCTCATTTCAAATTTGTTGTGCATTAACTTGGAAAATCTCTTACAGAGATTATCATTACTAGACCCAGATATTATATCATCCACATAGACTTGGACTAATATTGTATCATTCTTATGATTTTTAGACTAGAGAGTTTTGTCTATGACACCTCTAATAAAGCTATTTTCAATAAGAAATTCAGAGAGAGTGTCATACCATTTTCTCGGAGACTGTTTGAGTCCATAGATAGCCTTGAAAAGAAAGTAGACAAAATCCAAATGATTTGGATCTTCAAAACCAAGAGGTTGCTCTACATATACCTCTTCATCCAGCTTTCCATTCAGAAAGGCACTCTTGACATCCATTTGATAAACTTTAAAGTTAGAGAATGCTGCAAATGCCAAAAATATCCTGATGGCCTCTAGTCTAGCCACTGGAGCATAGGTTTCATCATAATCAATGCCTTCAGCTTATGAATACCCTTTAGCTACCAGTCTTGCTTTGTTTCTTATAACCACACCATCTTCATCTAGTTTATTCCTGAATACCCACCGAGTACCAACAGCTCTCTTGTGTGTAGGTCTAGGTACCAGTTTCCAGACTTGTTGACTTTCAAACTGATTAAGTTCATCTTGCATAGTAATCACCCAATCTGGATCAGTCAGTGCTTCCTCAATCTTCTTAGGTTCCATCTCAGAAAGAAATCCTGAGAACAGACACTCATTTTGAGTAACACGTCTATTTCTGACTCCAACATCTGGATCACCAATAATCAACTCATAAGGATGAGCTTTATTCCAGACAGTCTGTCTTGGAAGATTTGATCTTGATGATTCACCTTGAAATTCATTGGGATGTTGTGTCCTACTAGATGATCCTTCAGTATCTCCCCCTGAGTTGTTGCCATGTTGACTTGAAGATTCTCCGTCAGTAGCAGTGGTATCTCCATTGTTGCCAAAGTTTCCATCACTATTACCTTGAGTATCATCATGATTAACAGGTTCTTCACCAGCAACAACCTCAGGTTCTTGACCATGTTCTGATTCTGAATCTGACATATCATCAAACTTCAGTTTCTCAGAAGGATCTTCAGTTTGGATACTAGGGAGTTTAGTGTCATCAAATGTAACATTGACACTTTCAGTTACTTTGTGTTGATCAATGATATACACTCTGTATGATCTTCTTCCATATCCAACAAAAATACCCTCATATGCCTTTGCCTCGAATTTACCACGACGATCATCTCCATCCTTGAGCACGAAGCATCTGGCACCAAATACATGAAAGTATTTGATAGAAGGTTTCTGTTCATTTAAAATCTCATAAGGAGTTTTCATGAAGTCTTTGTTGATTAGAGTTCGATTCTGAGTATAACATGCAGTATTGACAGCTTCAGCCCAAAAGTACATTGGAAGACCTGATTCACTTAACATCGTTCTTGCAGCTTCAATCAATGTACGATTCTTCCTTTCTACCACTCCATTTTGCTGAGGGGTTCTAGGAGCTGAAAATTGTCTGGTAATCCCTTTGTCTGTACAGAATCCATTGAGAAGTGAATTCTTGAATTCTGTTCCATTATCTGACCTTATTGCTCTACAGGGACATTAGAATCTAACTCAATCATCTTGATATGATCAATCACAACTTGTGGTGTTTCATCCTTAGAGTGAAGAAATAAAACTCACGTATACTTGGAATAATCATCAACTATCACAAGACAGTAACACTTCTTTGACATCGAAAGGACATTAACTGGTTTAAATAAATCCATGTGCAATAATTGCAGAACACCAGTTATGGAAGATGTGTCAGTGCCTCTGTGACTTGCTTTCTTTGACTTTCCTTTCTGGCAAGCCTCACATAGTCCTTCTGGGGAGAATTCCAGCTGAGGCAGACCTCTGACCAATTCTCTTTTGACAAGAGAATTCATTGTTTTGAAATTGAGATGAGAAAGTCTCTTGTGCCATAGCCAACTCTCATCTGACGATGCCTTTGCATAGAAACAATTGACTTCAGGATTGCTTCCAGAGTTCATGTCAGCTACGAACAGATTTCCTTTCCGGATTCCCATCAAGGAGGGTTTTTCACTTTTCTTGTGCAGAATCTGACACTTCAGCTTGTCGAATAAAACATTATAGCCGTTGTCACAGAACTAACTAATGCTAAGCAGATTGTGTTCAAGTCCTTGCACAACATACACATTTTCAATGATAACATTTCCAGCTAGCAAACAGCCATATCCCTCCGTTAAACCTTTGTTATTATCTCCAAAGGTAACCACTGGGCCAGCTTTCTCAACCATATTTGATAGCAGGGCTCTATCTCCGGTCATATGTCTTGACGATCCGCTGTCAAGAATCCACACTACCGGTTGTACCTGTTTAATGCCCTGCAATACAAATGGATTAGACCTTCTTCGGAACCCAAGCTTGGCTGGGTCCGGCATATTTGTAAAATTGGTCTTTATCAGGCAAAACAACATTCTTAATTTTAATATTCTCAACTTTCTCAATGACTGGACATTTGACCTTGTGAACAGCCTTGACAAATTTCTGTTTAGGCTTAGGCACAAATGTCTCCTTTCTAGCTTTAGGAGGACTAGCAGTCTTAGACCTATCATGCTTTCTATTATTCACATGCTGACGAGGAGTAGTCTTATCATTAGAAACATGCTTACCATTAAAATAAGCATACATCAGATTAGAAGCACAAGACATACAATCAGGAACACCATATGCTTTATGAGAGGGATTAACAATAGGCAACTTATGCATGGTAGACATGGCATTTGTGTTATCCAACTCATGTGTGTCTGAGTTAGTCTCAGTTGCTTTCACAACCTTGACTGGAACTTTTGACACACTTGACTTGGAGACAGCTTTCTCATTAGCATTATCTTCAGCACGGATTTCTTCTTGAATAATAAATGAGGTCTCATCAAATGGTTCATCAATTGATTCTTTATAGAGGGGTTCATCAACACCCTTAAGCACATGTGGTACTTCCCTGCCTTTAGCACAGACATGAGGAGGGGAGTTTATGCCTAATTTTTCAATAGCAGCATTGTAATCATAACCTATTCCAGATGTTTGATTAACAGCTTGCTTATTGTAAAACTCTTTGGACTTCGAACAAGAATTAAAGTAAGCTTTAACCTTAGCCTCAAGACCGGTGATCTTATCTTTGAGAATAGTTTCAAGTTGTCTATAACAGTCAACTCTATTCTCTAGAAAAGATACTTGTTCTTTTAATTTATCTTGATTAATGTGCACAAGTCTTAATTCATTGACCTCTTTCTCAAGGTCTTTGATTTGTTGATTTAACAATTCATTATCACGACGAGCACAATCTAAGGAACCTCCTAGATGATAAACTAATTCAGCATCAGTAAATTTTACCTCTTTTCTTGACAATGAGGTATTTGCATCACTAGGCATGAGAGCAAGATTCCCAACTTCTTCATCTTCACTGTCAGTATCATCCCAGCTTCTTCCCTTTGCCAGGTAAGCCCTTTCAGATTTACTCTTCTGATTAGAATCATAAGAGTTCTTCCTAAATTGTTTTGGCTTCCTGCATTCTGTGGCAAAGTGTCCCAACTCATTACAGTTGAAGCATCGACATGAACTAGAAATTCGACATGAACTTTTTCTATTTTTGCAATAAAAAGATCAAATGCTAAATGCGATTTGAGATTAAGTTCTAGGGATTTTGATCCGCTAGATTGTTACACAAGAACAAGATAAATAATTCTAGTGGTTTGGATTTAACTTTACAATCTAGAATTTTGATCTTGAATAAAGCAGATGAAAAATGAAATGTTTTGCTTTTGTTTCTGCTGTGTTCTTGACTTGGTTTTTTTGGATGATTGTCGGAATGAATGTCTTCTGCTTCTTTTATCAAAACAGCCGAATGGAAATGAACTGCAATGACAATCCCTTGGCTCAGCAAGACAATCGGTAGAACTATCTTTAGAGCTAGCAAGACAATCAGAATGAACTAGCAAGACTTTCGGTATGACTATCAATTGTCATACCGATTGTCATAGTAGTTCAAATCATATTGTCTTACTGAATTAATAATAGATTTTAATCTAATAAAAATTCTGAAAACCCTTAATATTAATTCTGAATTAATTAATCAATTAATCAATAAATTAATCTTTGCAGATATAATTTATTTTCTTAATTAAATTATATGACTTAATTAATTAATAGAGAATTAATACTAATCTTGAGCAGCAACCATTCTTCTGAATATCTTCTGAAAATCACTGAAAATAATGAATCAATACCACCACTTCAATGTTGACACTCGATGTACTGTCTGGTTCATGAGTGACTAACTTCCGTGACGTTTCTTCATGCCTTGACCTTGATACTCTTGATTTTCTTCAGACTAAATCCTTGTAATTATTTGATACCCTGACGAGATCTATGTCACTTGATTAAATCCACAATCTTGATTTATATCACTGAGGCTTGATCAATTTCTTGAGCTTCTTCCAGTGAATTAAGTAATCAACTCTGTAGATGAACAATGCTTCTTAATCCTTTGACATATGTTACTCTATGAGATCTCTCTGACGATAGATCCACTATTTACTTATTACATTCTTAATTTAGTTGAGTTAAATCCTCGAGTAAACAAATGCCTTTCAGTTAGAATTATAATTCAATGATATTATCTATATTTTCAATATGTAAATTTATACCTAAGGGTTTTTATGGTTGTACAAATATAGCCAAGTAAAAGTGATTATCTATAATTTTTGCTAAGGGTTTATAAGGTTGGAGTGTAGTTTTTTTTACATATTATCTAAAATTGCAGATGCCAACTAGATTTTTAATTAAGGGTTTTCTAGTATTGGAGATGCTCTGAACCCACTAAATTGGAGTCCATGTCTTTATTTTGCAGCTCCAGACGGCCAAGAGTGACATAAAACTGTATTGACATTAAAACAAACTATTCATTTGACATTGCAGAAAAATAGTGTTTTCATCTGGTGGTAGATGCCAATGAATTGAATAAAGTATACTGCTAATAGGACATGGGGAACAACAAGTTCTACTATTCTTTTGATATATTTGCAAGTATACTAATAGTCCACTAGTGTTTATAAACTTTACCAACAAATTCTTTCGACTTATATTATTAGGATTTGTTTCCAACTTAAGTCATGTATCCATTTCGGTTGGCGCTCTACCATTTTTAACTCAAAATATCAGCTTATACTTTCCAGGAGAACATCTGACTTCTGTTAAACCTTTACCTCTGTATTCTGTTCAGTTCTAGGAATGTGACCATTATTTTGTAATACGGATAATAAATTCATGTTTCGAGCCTTGTTCGTATTGGTAAACATGTTATTGGTATGGAAACATTAACAAAAGAAGGTTTTATTGCTCATTGAGAGAATAAACTTCCTTTGCAATGAAACCAGATATCTTCAGAACATAGGAAAATGATGTTCACAAGTATCGAAATAAACTAAACCCACATACACACATAAAAAAAATGACATGAAACCTCAAAATTAGCACACCACACCACACAAAAGAGGTTTTATTGGAAAGGTTTATGTACACTGCAGTTTGCTTCCTATAGAACTAATGACATGGTCATAAAATGGACCATATACTGATGATATCCTCTATATTCTCACTAGAAATTTCAAAAAGAAAATCATAGAAAGGAAGAAAATAAACCAAAAGGGGGCAAAAGTCATAAGACAAAAGAAAGAGGTTAGTCAGGATTCTTACAAGCAGATATCAACAAAGTGAAGCCAGCCTTTTCTTGTTCATTGTGCTCCTCCACCTTCTTTTCCTCTAACCACAACCTACTATCCAATCCACTCCTTGGCCTAAACATGAATATTGCATATCCTAATTTTCGATTAAAGAACCAGTCATGGACATCCCACATCATATCTACTAAACAACCGTCGATGAATATTATTTGGTTCCCTCGAAAATTCCACTGTAATCTTTTTACTTGAACCACATTTTTATTATCGATACTAACCGATAGTATCGAGTTCTTCTGTCCCTTCTCTTGTACAAAGCACTTGATCAATATGTCGTGACATGTGCCGGTACTGAAGAACTGAGCCTTAGTTGAATACACTGCACCACCTGAGAAATGTTGGCTTCGCGAGACAAATGAGAACTTTGACATAGGCACATTACACATGAGTTTCTTCACTTCTGGTTCATCCTCCATGTCTCCAAGAAGTAAACTTAGCTCGTAGTTGACAAAAACCGCTATATAAAACCCACGGACTGGTTCAGGCCCGGCATCATACTTAGCAGAAGAAAGATCCCAGAAGATTTCAACCTTGGAATTTGTTGACTTGAAACTTTTCGTGCCTTTAATGTTATGCAGATACAAACGTCTGGTATTGAATTTGAAAGGAGACGACGGGTCTTCAACGAGAGTAATGGTGAACCCTTGGTCCATGAGGCTAGTGCACCAGGTGAGGGTGATCAAGAGCCGGTGCTGTGAACAAAGCTTGACTCTGTAGATACATGTGACTGCATCTTGAATTGAAGGGATCAAATTCGGAGAAAATGTGGCACGGTTGGATAGTCCAGAACAATAAGAATTCGAAACATTAACTGCATGTTCACTATAACAGGCTGCTATGTTTCTCATTTTTAGACTTTCCTAGAAAACAATAACAGAGAACTTTGTGTTATGAACAATGAAATTTGATGAAACTGACAAGAAACGATAAGATAACAAAGGGGAGAGTATTATTTAATTTTTTTTGAATAAGGAGAGCTTATTATTATTATTATTATGCTTTGCCTTTGGTAGAAGAAAATGGAGGCGTTGAAGATTATAGAAGACTGGTTCTGCGCCCCCTAGATTGTTAATAATCTGTGAACCGTTTGTACTTTTATATTAAAATCTAGTGCAACTTATTATTCATTTATTTCAACAAAACAATTTCTACCATTCTTTTTCTTCTTCCTTTTTAAGTCAAATGGACTATTTTTTTATACGAGCCCCTAGTAAAAAAGTGTGATACCTGGAACAGTTTTATTTTTGCGTACCATTAAAATCTAAAATTTATGTGTGAAAATTTAACAATCTTGCAATAGAGAAACTTAGCCCCTGTTTGAACTCAAGTCTTTGTTTTAGTTTTAGTTTTGATATCAGGTTAAATTACGAGTTTTCCTTCTCGAAAACCTTTAGAGTCAGACTAACAGTAACGAAAGGATCATATTCCAACAACTTTCTAAAGAAAGATATCAAATGGGGATTGTAATCTGCCTCTCTGTAATTATTGAAGATAAAGGGACACGTTCTCTGGAGAGGACAGGTGAAGAGATTAGGATTTGGTTTAGACTTTAGAGTTGGTTATGAATGTAATGAATTGTGTGCTAATTAAATTTTTTGATTAGTTGAGATAAGATTGATATTAGACACAACCAAAACGGAGAATCTGAGGGATACTTTTTTGTAAACATGTGCAGAGAAAGGATAACTGATAAAATTTTTGGTTATCCACTTTATTCGTGCATGTATTTTGATTTTATTTTTGTTACATGTCTTATAATTCTATTAAATTTGATTTTAATTTGATTTCATCCTTTTGGCTCTTGGCTTTAAATTGATTTTATTTTTATTTCACCATCTGATTTTAACTTTTGTATTCCTATTTTTTATTTTAATTCAATGTATTAGATCTACTATAATAAACCTAAATATATATTTTTTAGCCTTTTCAAATCATATATTTTTTTAATATATTTATTAGAATTGTATTTTTTTTATTTTTTGATTTCTAAGCAACACCCCAACCATCCTAATTCCATATATAAATATACATAATGTAACACATTTTTAAAAAAAATATTATTTTTAGCGTTTTGACTTGGTATAATTAGTAGAATTTTATTTTAATTATACTTCCTGAAATTTTGATTTCTAAGTATTACCCATATATTCTTCTTTACTGACTTATAATATTTTATGTAAATATTTTACCCATTTTTTAATTGGAAGTCTTATACTCGATAGTTATATTTTAATAAAATAATAAAATTTTCGAAATTGTATTATAGTTATAATCTTTTTATTTATTATAATTAATAACATTTAATAATAAGTGAAACATTATTTTAATTGTTACGTTGGTTTCAGTTCTTTTTGGTTTCATCCCTTTTGAATTTTTTTATAACTCTGAATGTATAATTTTTATTGTTCTTTTACTTTTATTTGACTCTTAAATTTTTTATTATTCTTTTACTTCTATTTGACTTATAATATTATACGTATTATTTTACCCATTGTTTAATTGCAATTCTTATATTATTTCAAATCGGTAATCATATTTCCCATATGACTCAATATTATATTTTAATGAAATAATAAAATATTTGAAATCGTATAATAATTATTTTCTTTTAATTATAATCATAACACAAATATCGTACCTATATTAATAAGTGAAACCCCTTTTTTATATGGTCCTAAATTTGATATCACGATATTTTTGTTTAACCCATATTTTGGTTTCACTTCAATCATCCTATTTCTAATACAACTCTATATTATTTTATTTTTAATAAAATATAACTAAATTATTGAAATCGTATTGTAATTATTCCTATTTTTATTTCTGCTCGATAATCCTATCTTTGATATGACTCTATATAACTTAATAATATTTTTTTAATGAAATAATAAAATCGTTGATATTATTATAATCGTTTTCATTTTAATTCTAATACAAATAATGTGTTTATCACATGTATATTATATTTGTTTTTACTTTTATTAAAATAATTATAAATAAAAAAAATAAAATTAACAATAACTTTAATTCCAGATTTGTTCTCACCTTTATTTCATCTCTATATTTATATATTCTGTATAGTTGTAATGTATTTTTCAATAAATTAATATGATTATTAGAATTATATTATAATTGTATTTTTTTTAATAATTAGTTATACTGTAATAAATAATATATTGAGATAATTATGGTGATGTATAATAAGAAAATGCACGGACTATCCCCTTTTTAAATTTGGATGCCTGAAAATACATATTAGTCTGGAACAGAATATTTTATTTGGGTTATACAAATGTTTCTTATACGTGATCACTGCAATTAAAGTTATGTTCGACATGTTTATGCATATATATATATATATATATATATATATATGTGAAACATACATCGTCGTGATATATATCGTCGTGATATATATTCAGTACAAGTATTACTCACATTCGCGTTTAATGGGTATTTTGGATAACCATTGGTACCACCAGATAGGTTGGATAGTTTGGATTGAATTTGATGAGTAGAAATTAAAAATATATCTATATTATACTGTATGTTTCCTGTTTGCTACAGTAATTGCAATTTTTGTACTCCTGCCCCTAATTTTATAAATAATTACGATATAACCACCTACAACATTACCTAAACGCGTGCATAACTTAAAGAACTGTTTAAAGTACTTATTTTATTATTTAAAATTGTTTTGACAACTATTTTATTCTGCAAGATGCTGCAGTCATTACTACACACCTAATCCCTTCACAAAGAATTTCAAATTCAAATTCAGCCCACCTAATCACTGTAGTAAGGTTTTTCTTGCTTAATGCTTAGTTTGTTTTTCATCTTGCCAAAAACTATTTCTTAGGTCTAAGCTGAAGCAACTATGCAAGAAAAGGTGTGTATTGTGAAAAATGGTTGTATGATTTTACGTCATACAGATATAGGTAGATGACAAGTAAGTTTGTATTACATGTGTAGGATGATGTCGACGACAGCTCCTGGCAGCTCCTGGCATTTGTGGACGAACGACGAATTGTTCAAACTCACAGGTTCACTTTATAAATATATTGGCTTGGAAGAATATACAGCTATATTGTAACGATTGAGAAATTACGCTTATATTATAGCCTAATAAAGATGAATTATGTGTTTTAATATGTGTTAAGTGTATTGAGTTATAAAACCCTAGCTGTTATATGCTACGTGTATTTTGTTTTGTCATAATATTTTCCGGGTAATGTTCGGGTGTTTTACTATAAGTCAAATACTTTTATAATAATAGTTGTACGACCCAAAGTGTAACGCCCCCAAATCCGGGGTCAAGGGATTTGGTCGTCACTATGAAACCTCAATCCAAAATAACCTGTTAAATCAAATAATAAATGCCAGCGGAAGATATTTAACATAAATGACCCCAACTAATCCAAGATCTTTTAAGGTTACAGTTCTAGAAACAAGATATCCAAATTCCACAATAATTTTTTTCACTTTCTTTTAAAACTCTTTTCAATAATTCTCAATATCCAAACTTAACCCGCTAGTATAACTTCGAAATGAAGTATACTAGGCCTAAATAAAATACACAACTATAATATAATATAATATAAACAACTTTACATAATAAAACTTACACTAGTCCGCAAACTCTGGACCAACCACCTTCCAAAAGCTTCTTCTTTGCTTCCTCGAATTACGCAGCTAAACAGCGCAAGCTAATCCTCACTGGAGGTTAAATTTGAAAACAGGCAAGTATGAGCGGAAGAAATGCTCAGCAAGTTAATTATAACATATATAGGGTCGTTTTGATATAAAACCGACATCTGCATCAGCGCAGAACATTTAAAAATCATAATTGCTGAATCATAAAACTTTAGTTAAGGAACCCCAGAATTGATTCCTTAATTGTATTCAAAACCATTTTGATATTCTTGAGCGACATGCTTCAGCAATACTTTGAATCTTGACGAGAATAAAACTCGTAAAAACAGTGTTTACGGAAATATGGTAAACCACAATAACATGAAACAATGATCAGGGAATGAATCATAAACTTTACCCAAAACTCAACTCTTGATATTAATACTTATTTTGTTATCATATCAAATTAGATATCACTACGAACTTTGATGCTCACAACATCCCATACTGAAGTCAACACCAATCATCTGTACTAATACCACCTTTGATATTTAACAACAAACTAAGTATTCTCAAAATCAGAAACTGAATCTAAACTACATTTCATCTTTTATCCGAAAACAAAATACTTAATAATCTTTCCTTGTAAGATGTCAAAAGCAATATAATAATTTAGATTGGAATCCTCGAACGACGGTGTGTTGCCGCCGGTGATCAGCCGCGGAGCAACACCGGTATGCCTAAGCATATCCAACTAAACAAAGGGGTACCCAAGGCACATATCGGCCTAGCAAGGTGTTATATCCTGTATAACACATAACTCACACTGGACCGCCGCCACGGCCTCTTACGCAACCATCCAATCTTAAAAACATTTTATTGAGAGGGGTCATAATACTCGACACCCTTAAAAACTTTTATTCCCCCATTTACTTGGGCAGAAAAACCAAAACAACGTCATCTTTCTCAAAATCCAAAACATTTGTAAATCCAATAAGTTGATAAGTAAAATCACTTAGCTATTCTGAACATAGAATAACAGAAGAATATTTGCATGATAATTCAGCGATATGTAAAACATTTATCGATTCTAAACTGAGAATAGGAAAAGCAATACTTGCATGATAAGATTTAAAATAAATATGACTTGAACAATAAGTGATGATAGGGATACTTGCATAATATGAATCGAATTAAACGTCACTTGAATGATAAGTGAGGTTAGGGCACTTGCCTTTGGGTTTTAGCAGTTAGTCACACTCGCAATGACGCATCTATTCTGACATTCTGTCTTAAAGTATCACCGTCTTTCTTTTCAACACTTCACCGATATGCTGCTCCTGCGATTGCTAGAAGCCAGATACCCAATACCATTCCATCTCATTCCTTATCCAACGTCTTGTCCCGATCAACTCGAGAGATCCGCATCTATAATTAAAAGATATAACTTTAATCGTCTAAACGATAACCACTCGACGAACTACGCGTCAAAAGCCTATCGTCTACCCATACGATAACCCGCACATAAATATAACAGACAAATACAGGACTCTTGATCCACATATACACGTAATTCACATAGCATGTAAATACATAACTCATGTATCACATAATTTATAACACACATCCCTCGATTTGTCAAAAGGTTCGATTCGATATGTTTAAAACTAAAATCAGATCAAAAAATGTGATTTATATATCAATAATCGACTCAGAATAACTTGTAAAACAAGCGACCTTTCGAAACAAAATGATTTGGGTCTCGAAAGTATTTTTATTGAAAGCAGAATATTTTTCTGAGTCTGTACGCGTTCGTTTCGTATTAAACGGACGAACGATTAATTTATTATGAATTTTTGAACATTTTTCGGAATAAAAACAATCTCCGAATTATTTAATAATAAAATAATAGGGTTCGAACACCCTAAAATAATTTTATAAGAATTATCGAGCTTGAAAAATAATTTAAAATAATATTTTAAAGCTCGAACTATTTTTTTCAGAATTTTTAAATCATAAGAAATAATTAACTCGAATTAAATAATCAATTAAAATTCATTAACTAAATAATTTGGATTTATTTTCGAATAAAAATAAAAATAATAATCTTTAGAACTAAAAATAATATTTTCTTGGAAATCGGACAGCACCTCCTCTATTTCTCGGACTGCCAGTCGATATCATATCGACACAACCAACAACAATCAACACAATACTTTATATTTACGCGTATAAACACTCCAGAAATGAATAACACGACCACCTGAACCAAAACTCAGACCAAAAGTGACTTCTCCAACAATTTCTAAAAATTGTGAAATAAATATATAAACACTAACATGCTATAATATACACAAGTACGAAGGCGGAATTTCAGAATCGTTACCCAAAATAAATTCTGATCACCCCGAAGAGAAAATCTGATGTCCGGAAAATATCTCCAGAAAAATCCGAAATTAATGACGATAGATATATACATGCTGAGATACCATGTGGAGTAATCACCACCTACAAACTCTTTTTCTACTCCCCGAAAATAAATTAAAACGGAAATATAACGGAAATATGCCCCGCAATTTTTCTTCTCAAAACCTTGCAATATATATACCTATGCGTAGTTATTGAAGCGCTGATCGTTTATATATATACCAATTGAAATTTGGATGAACGGTTTGTAAGATATGAATTTTTGAAAATTAAAAGTATATAAATATACGATAGAGAGGAGAGACAGAGGAGACAGAGGGGAGAGAGTAGACAGAGAGGTAGAGAATGGGGCGGGGGGGCGGCAGAGGTGAAAAAGAATAAGGGGGAGGGTATAGGCGCCGCGGGGGGGGTGGGGTGGGTAGATTAATTATCTGATACACTTTGTTTTTTTTTTTTTTTTGTTTTTTTTTTCATTATTTTTAATAAATAAGCTGTTGCCAAGCATAGATTAGAAGCATAAAATTTTGACACGTACTAACGATAATGCCACGCATCCTTATTTTCATCTGCAAGCCCCATTTCTGTCCCGCATTACGCTGTTTAACAAACCAACTTGCGTGTAAAAATAACCCACAAATTATCAAAATAATTTTAAAATTTTCAGAATAATTAAAAATTAGTAAAATAAAATTTTCATAATTTTAAAAATATTTTTGACTTGCGCTCTATACCCGCATTATACGATTTAACGAACCGAGCTACACTTAAAACAAATTCAGAAAATCACGAAAATAGTCTTAAAATGTTACAAATATCCCGAAGTTTATAAAAACATAAATTTCGAAATTTTAAAATAATTTTTGAAACGCAGTTTATACCCGCTTTTAGCAATTAAACGATTCAACGCGCGGGTAAAATTAATCCTAAAAATTCCCAAAATAATTTTAAAATTCTTAGAATATTCCTAACTTAGATAAATATGAGTTTCGTAATTTTTGAAGAATTTTGGAATTAAATACGGATTTTACAAATAAATGAAATCAGAAAATCATACAGGGCTAAATAATTGATGAAATATTGATTTCTAAATTTTATAAAATCCCAAATATAATTATTGTAATTATAAAACCATAAAAACAATTTTAGAGACGATTCAAGTATTTATGCAAATAAATATCCGAAAATAGATTACCTAGCTGCTAAGTAACTATAAAAATGATACAATTTAATACCATATTTGGATAATCATCAAAACCGAGCTTTTTATAAAACATCATATACGAAAATAATGTAAAAATATCCCGTCTCTCGAGAATACGGATTTTGTTGATTACCGAAATAACTATCGTATCGAAAATCTTGCGTCGGGCCGCGCACGGGTCAAACCGTAATCCGGATTGAAAAAGTCAAAACACGGAAAATGTCCGGAATTACCAGATTAGGTTAGGAAGGAGTTTTCGGAAGAGTTTCGGGTTGTAAAAACGCAAAAACGGTTGAAGTCGGATGATTCCCGGCTTTATAAAATAATTTTGGTAATTATTCAGAAAATAATTAATAATTCATAAATTAATATAAAATCATCTAACAGTCCAAAAATTACCAGGAAAATATCACAATTATCTATATTTTATTCTGGACATATAATAATTCAAACACTCAAATAATATCACATATAAACACCCAAACATCAATTCCACTTATCAGATAATTCACCAAAATTCACCTAAAATCACATAAATAATTCCAATTAATAGTAATAATAATATTTGAAAATATTGGATATTACAATCTACCCACCTTATAAGGATTCCGTCCTCGGAATCAGCAGACGACAGTACTAAGGGTTTTCTAACCAACTTTCCGTCACACCGCCTTACTTTGACTTGACCAGGATACTCAACTTAACTTGATTGGCATACCTTCGAATATTTGGAATGATAAAATCATGGAGTTTCAAAAAGAAAAGAATCTGATGCCATAACGGGACCAAAATCTGAATTTGAGAAAAAGTATTGTTGAAATAAAAGAATAACTGAGAGATCAATATGATCAAATGAACTTGGTATTGCGTGCCCAAATTAAGACACTACTAAAGGTTGTTAACCTTCATGTATTCACAATACACACAAGTGATGGCGTCCCATCCAACTCCTATCACACAGACAGGGATACCTTGTGTCCCCTATAGTTAGGGTTGTTCATCTCAGTCAGAATAGAAGAATATGAAAGAAATTGAAAATCAACTGAATAAAGCTGACAAGATTTCAAAGCTGACATTTCTGAAGGAAATGAAATCCAGAGAACAAAATTATGTCCCCAAATGAGCAAATGGTGTCACATCATCAAGAAACCATCCACCAAATAAGAAAATTGGAATTAATTACCATAAGTTGACAGAGCTATCAAAACCTGAAAAAATAGGCTTCATGACAACCTCTGGCACATTTAAAACACAGATAGGATTGAAAATGAGTGTTAGGGAATATATCCTCTAACAATCACTTCTTTTGAGAGATGTCAAAATGAATTATAGAAATAGAAGGTATTGCCAAAGTCTTAATATTTATCTTCAATTTGAACTCTTCAGTTGACTCGCCCTCTGATTCTAGACGCTCTTTAACGTTCCAAAGATATCAATAATCTCCATCGTCGTCGAAACGTAGTAGCCTCGAAAGATTCCATAATAGAAGTTTGCAGCTTCCTAGAGCTCCATCCGGCTCAGCACAATCATCTCAAACGAATGCGCCTATCTTAACTTATTCGTTGGTACTATATCCAATAGTCCAACAGGAACTCGATATGAGCTCAAACGTCCTCACATAGCTATACACACTCCTACACACTCTCGTTTCTAGTTTACTATAACCTCAGCTCTGATACCAACCTGTAACGCCCCCAAATCCGGGGTCAAGGGATTTGGTCCTGTTAAATCAAATAATAAATGCCAGCGGAAGATATTTAACATAAATGACCCCAACTAATCCAAGATCTTTTAAGGTTACAGTTCTAGAAACAAGATATCCAAATTCCACAATAATTTTTTTCACTTTCTTTTAAAACTCTTTTCAATAATTCTCAATATCCAAACTTAACCCGCTAGTATAACTTCGAAATGAAGTATACTAGGCCTAAATAAAATACACAACTATAATATAATATAATATAAACAACTTTACATAATAAAACTTATATTAGTCCGCAAACCCTGGACCAACCACCTTCCAAAAGCTTCTTCTTTGCTTCCTCGAATTACGCAGCTAAACAGCGCAAGCTAATCCTCACTGGAGGTTAAATTTGAAAACAGGCAAGTATGAGCGGAAGAAATGCTCAGCAAGTTAATTATAACATATATAGGGTCGTTTTGATATAAAACCGACATCTGCATCAGCGCAGAACATTTAAAAATCATAATTGCTGAATCATAAAACTTTAGTTAAGGAACCCCAGAATTGATTCCTTAATTGTATTCAAAACCATTTTGATATTCTTGAGCGACATGCTTCAGCAATACTTTGAATCTTGACGAGAATAAAACTCGTAAAAACAGTGTTTACGGAAATATGGTAAACCACAATAACATGAAACAATGATCAGGGAATGAATCATAAACTTTACCCAAAACTCAACTCTTGATATTAATACTTATTTTGTTATCATATCAAATTAGATATCACTACGAACTTTGATGCTCACAACATCCCATACTGAAGTCAACACCAATCATCTGTACTAATACCACCTTTGATATTTAACAACAAACTAAGTATTCTCAAAATCAGAAACTGAATCTAAACTACATTTCATCTTTTATCCGAAAACAAAATACTTAATAATCTTTCCTTGTAAGATGTCAAAAGCAATATAATAATTTAGATTGGAATCCTCGAACGACAGTGTGTTGCCGCCGGTGATCAGCCGCGGAGCAACACCGGTATGCCTAAGCATATCCAACTAAACAAAGGGGTACCCAAGGCACATATCGGCCTAGCAAGGTGTTATATCCTGTATAACACATAACTCACACTGGACCGCCGCCACGGCCTCTTACGCAACCATCCAATCTTAAAAACATTTTATTGAGAGGGGTCATAATACTCGACACCCTTAAAAACTTTTATTCCCCCATTTACTTGGGCAGAAAAACCAAAACAACGTCATCTTTCTCAAAATCCAAAACATTTGTAAATCCAATAAGTTGATAAGTAAAATCACTTAGCTATTCTGAACATAGAATAACAGAAGAATATTTGCATGATAATTCAGCGATATGTAAAACATTTATCGATTCTAAACTGAGAATAGGAAAAGCAATACTTGCATGATAAGATTTAAAATAAATATGACTTGAACAATAAGTGATGATAGGGATACTTGCATAATATGAATCGAATTAAACGTCACTTGAATGATAAGTGAGGTTAGGGCACTTGCCTTTGGGTTTTAGCAGTTAGTCACACTCGCAATGACGCATCTATTCTGACATTCTGTCTTAAAGTATCACCGTCTTTCTTTTCAACACTTCACCGATATGCTGCTCCTGCGATTGCTAGAAGCCAGATACCCAATACCATTCCATCTCATTCCTTATCCAACGTCTTGTCCCGATCAACTCGAGAGATCCGCATCTATAATTAAAAGATATAACTTTAATCGTCTAAACGATAACCACTCGACGAACTACGCGTCAAAAGCCTATCGTCTACCCATACGATAACCCGCACATAAATATAACAGACAAATACAGGACTCTTGATCCACATATACACGTAATTCACATAGCATGTAAATACATAACTCATGTATCACATAATTTATAACACACATCCCTCGATTTGTCAAAAGGTTCGATTCGGTATGTTTAAAACTAAAATCAGATCAAAAAATGTGATTTATATATCAATAATCGACTCAGAATAACTTGTAAAACAAGCGACCTTTCGAAACAAAATGATTTGGGTCTCGAAAGTATTTTTATTGAAAGCAGAATATTTTTCTGAGTCTGTACGCGTTCGTTTCGTATTAAACGGACGAACGATTAATTTATTATGAATTTTTGAACATTTTTCGGAATAAAAACAATCTCCGAATCATTTAATAATAAAATAATAGGGTTCGAACACCCTAAAATAATTTTATAAGAATTATCGAGCTTGAAAAATAATTTAAAATAATATTTTAAAGCTCGAACTATTTTTTTCAGAATTTTTAAATCATAAGAAATAATTAACTCGAATTAAATAATCAATTAAAATTCATTAACTAAATAATTTGGATTTATTTTCGAATAAAAATAAAAATAATAATCTTTAGAACTAAAAATAATATTTTCTTGGAAATCGGACAGCACCTCATCTATTTCTCGGACTGCCAGTCGATATCATCTCGACACAACCAACAACAATCAACACAATACTTTATATTTACGCGTATAAACACTCCAGAAATGAATAACACGACCACCTGAACCAAAACTCAGACCAAAAGTGACTTCTCCAACAATTTCTAAAAATTGTGAAATAAATATATAAACACTAACATGCTATAATATACACAAGTACGAAGGCGGAATTTCAGAATCGTTACCCAAAATAAATTCTGATCACCCCGAAGAGAAAATCTGATGTCCGGAAAATATCTCCAGAAAAATCCGAAATTAATGGCGATAGATATATACATGCTGAGATACCATGTGGAGTAATCACCACCTACAAACTCTTTTTCTACTCCCCGAAAATAAATTAAAACGGAAATATAACGGAAATATGCCCCGCAATTTTTCTTCTCAAAACCTTGCAATATATATACCTATGCGTAGGTATTGAAGCGCTGATCGTTTATATATATACCAATTGAAATTTGGATGAACGGTTTGTAAGATATGAATTTTTGAAAATTAAAAGTATATAAATATACGATAGAGAGGAGAGACAGAGGAGACAGAGGGGAGAGAGTAGACAGAGAGGTAGAGAATGGGGCGGGGGGCGGCAGAGGTGAAAAAGAATAAGGGGGAGGGTATAGGCGCCGGGGGGGGGTGGGGGCTGTTGCCAAGCATAGATTAGAAGCATAAAATTTTGACACGTACTAACGATAATGCCACGCATCCTTATTTTCATCTGCAAGCCCCATTTCTGTCCCGCATTACGCTGTTTAACGAACCAACTTGCGTGTAAAAATAACCCACAAATTATCAAAATAATTTTAAAATTTTCAGAATAATTAAAAATTAGTAAAATAAAATTTTCATAATTTTAAAAATATTTTTGACTTGCGCTCTATACCCGCATTATACGATTTAACGAACCGAGCTACACTTAAAACAAATTCAGAAAATCACGAAAATAGTCTTAAAATGTTACAAATATCCCGAAGTTTATAAAAACATAAATTTCGAAATTTTAAAATAATTTTTGAAACGCAGTTTATACCCGCTTTTAGCAATTAAACGATTCAACGCGCGGGTAAAATTAATCCTAAAAATTCCCAAAATAATTTTAAAATTCTTAGAATATTCCTAACTTAGATAAATATGAGTTTCGTAATTTTTGAAGAATTTTGGAATTAAATACGGATTTTACAATAAATGAAATCAGAAAATCATACAGGGCTAAATAATTGATGAAATATTGATTTCTAAATTTTATAAAATCCCAAATATAATTATTGTAATTATAAAACCATAAAAACAATTTTAGAGACGATTCAAGTATTTATGCAAATAAATATCCGAAAATAGATTACCTAGCTGCTAAGTAACTATAAAAATGATACAATTTAATATCATATTTGGATAATCATCAAAACCGAGCTTTTTATAAAACATCATATACGAAAATAATGTAAAAATATCCCGTCTCTCGAGAATACGGATTTTGTTGATTACCGAAATAACTATCGTATCGAAAATCTTGCGTCGGGCCGCGCACGGGTCAAACCGTAATCCGGATTGAAAAAGTCAAAACACGGAAAATGTCCGGAATTACCAGATTAGGTTAGGAAGGAGTTTTCGGAAGAGTTTCGGGTTGTAAAAACGCAAAAACGGTTGAAGTCGGATGATTCCCGGCTTTATAAAATAATTTTGGTAATTATTCAGAAAATAATTAATAATTCATAAATTAATATAAAATCATCTAACAGTCCAAAAATTACCAGGAAAATATCACAATTATCTATATTTTATTATGGACATATAATAATTCAAACACTCAAATAATATCACATATAAACACCCAAACATCAATTCCACTTATCAGATAATTCACCAAAATTCACCTAAAATCACATAAATAATTCCAATTAATAGTAATAATAATATTTGAAAATATTGGATATTACACAAAGAGTGTTTTAATAGCTGATAATTCGTATAAAATCATTGGCTATATTTTTCCTAGTATGGCTTATACCATATCGATATTCTGAACATCCAGTCGTTTTATAAATTTTCTCGTCTCGCGAAAAATGAATTTTTCGGGCCCTTTCGGGTGTCAAAAACCCCACAAAAAACACATTTTAATTTTTATAGGATTATGGGATTATCAAGTACTTCATTTCTTTGCATTTTTGTATTTTTCACAATTTTTGGAAATTTTTTATATATATTTTATATTTATTGGATATTTAAAAATTAAAAATTTCTACCCAAAAATTATTAATTAAGGGCCAATTAATTTTATTTAGGGATATAAATAGGGCCTAAATTTTAATTCGGGCTATTTTTATTGCTAATATAAATAGCTGAATTTTTATTAATTAATTATAAAATAATCATTAAAAATAATTAATTCTGAAAATTTGTTTTGGGGGTGAAGAACTTGTTCTTGGATTTGCTTGAAGATTAAACAGTGATTCTGTTGTCCAAATCGATCTCGTAAGTAACCAAATCAAAGCTGGTGATCAATACTTTCTATTAACAGTATTAATTTCATGTTTAATGTGGTCAATTTTAATTTTTAAAATTAGGGTTCATGCTGTGAATTAGGGGTTTTGATTCCACGGGTTATTTGATGTTATTGTTGATTGAAATAGCTTGGTATTGATTGTTACAATTGATTTATGTCCTTAACTGCATCAAATGACGGCTTAAATTAGTAGTTCAAGTTTTAGGATTTATGCAATTTTTAATTAATTTGTTTTCGAATTTAGATAAACTGAGGTTATTTTGATGATAGGGGATCGATTGTAAGTGTTTTAATCTTTATTTTAAGCTATTAATCAGAATTTTTAATACAAAAATCAAGGAATTTGGATTTTGGCCGGAGCTTTTGTTTGTTTTGATCGGAGTTTAAGCTACAGGGGTTATCAGAATTAGAGGTTGTTATTATTGAATTCCTGATGAAATTCTGAATGAAATAGATGTAAGAATCGATCCAAACGATTCCTGGATCGTCCGAAACGACTCGCCGGACTTGGACGTCGAGCTCGTCGGCGGCGATAGCGGAGCTGGCCAGAGGAGATGATACGGAGGTTGTTGATCACCGTGTGCAGAGGGGTTTTGATGCTTCAATCATGGGGAACATGCTTCTTCAGTCATGAGGAACATGCTTGGGGAATTAATTGATCAAAACCACTTCAGACGAGCTCGAATCGAGGTGGCCGGAACCTCGCCGGATTCTGGGTTGTGAAGAACACCGGGTGGTCGTTCTTGACAGTCCAGACCCGACCTTTTTATAAAACACGGTTTTGATCTTTAAAGATCCTAAATCCAATTTCAAAACATGTTTCTGCATACTTTATTTTATTTTTATTTTTATAAATTCAGAAAATCAGTTTTTATTTATTTAGTAAATCAAGTAATTAATTTGATTCGTTATTTGATTTATTTTATAAATAAATCTAAAATATTTTCTTATTTTAGACATTCAAAAATTTATTTATTTACTTGTTATTTAATTATTTCTTATTTACTTATTATTTATCTAAATTGAATAATTAATTTATAATTAATCAGTTTATTTAAATAATTTGTAATAAATTCTATTTAGTTCGAAAAATTAAAAATCATTTTTAAATCTGATTTTTCCTAGATAATTATTTAAAAATATATTTAAGGTTCAATTATTTTTTAATAATTAATTATTTTGAACAATAATTGATTTATTCTTGTTTATTGAATAATAATTGAACCGTTTATCCGATTTAATCGAAACGAAAACCCTTAGACTCAGAAAAATGACCTGATTTCATTAAAAATAGTTTTAAATTTTAATTCCTTACGGGAACGAGCCGGCTTACGATATTTATTTATTTATAGACTCTATTAATTATAGATACGAGTCTAATAAATCTCATAAAATTAGGAAACAAGTCAGATGTAGTTTGTTAATGCGATTATAGATCCAGTGTCGAACCTAAAAATATTTTCAAGACTAAATTGACTACGAGACTTATGTGCTATGTGATTTATGTGATTAATCGAGTCCTAGTTGTTAGATAATCGCTATACGAGTCAGTTAAAATCGTATGGGTAGAAAATCAGGGCTACGTGACCTCGGTCTGAGATACGATTACAATGTATGTCAACTAAATGACTATCTCTTTCTTTGATAGATACAACTCCAACAAGCCGGATTCAACCCGTGCACTAGAATTGTGATATAGCCGAAGTAAAACAAGTATCAGGCAAGTTTTTTTCCTATTCTAAATTTAGAATAGTGAATTGCTTTCTCCTTTTCCAATTCTCAACTTAGTAAACACTGATAATTCTTATTCACATACACTGATACATAGTTACTGCACTTTTGTTGATATTTCACTTCGATTCCTGATTTCTCCTTATCTGCTGAATACTCTATTCACATTCCAATAGAATACCCACTTTATGTATCTTGAAATACTCTGATGTTGAGATACATCAAAATATACTGATTGTTCTGGATGCTGATCCATGGACTGGATGGTTACTATGTGGGCAGAGTATACACCAGACCCTTATTTATTAGGCGATAGTGCCTGGGTACCTTATATTTTGGTGGGTCTATACAGTTGGGTATAGATCCGCACTATACCCTGACTGATCAGCGGGTTATAGTGCATATGTTGGTTTTTTTTATGTCCGGTCTAATTCATTGGTAATCGCCAATAGCGGCCTTCATTATTCCCTGCTAAAAAATGTGGTTACTCGAACAATCAGATTACCGGTTCATTTAACATTCTCTTTATAATGTATATATATGTTTTGGACTTGTTGAGCAGTTATGGCGGGACCCTTTGGCACCAAGGGTGCTAATTCCAATTCTAGAAGAGAGTTTTAAGATTCCCGAGCAGGTGTAGTGTGAATAGATGTAGATATTGTTTGAATAGAAGAAACTTAGTCTAAAATTTGTGTAGATAACTGGTTTGTAATAAAGAGGACTTGTAAGACTATTAATTTAGGTTGTTTATAATAAAGGTAGTCGATTGTTATTGATTTCATACTTTAACCTTAAAAGATCCTGGGTTGTAGTAAAAAAAGGGGTTAATTATATGTTTAAATAATTATTGTACAGGTTTAATAATGTAGTTAGTGGCAAGTAACCCTCAAATCTAGACCCCGAATTTGGAGGGTGTTACAGTTGGCATCAGAGCCTAGGTTTTGGTCCCTGAAATAAGAACATTAAGATTAAGATAAGATAGGGAGATCATATAAGATAGGAATAGTAGTATTAGGGTTTTATTAATTTTAAAGATTAGGAATTTGTAAGTTCTAAGAATGGGAAGTGACCTTTTCTTGTGTTATGGTTATTTTGTCAGATGGCTTCATCATCATCGTCTGAGAGGATTATTTCAGGACCGGTGATACCACCTGTTTCCATGCCTCCAGCAGTACTTGTTGATCCACCAGTCCCTGAGGTACCGAATCCTATAGAATATTTCCCATATTTTGATCCAGAGATACATCTTCTACCACCTCTTGAGTTTCCGATGTTTGAGATACCTGATCTGATTGATTTTTCGCGGTTAGATGAGCCAGAGATACCACTTCAACAGTCAGATGTACACCCTAATCCTCAGTTGATCGAGCCCCAGATACCTTCAGTGCTATTTCCATCTCCCTTAGCTATATATGCTCCAGTTCCTGGGATTTATCAGTTTCCACCCGCTGAGTTCATGGATGAGCAGGTGATAGATCAGCTTGTGATGCCCTTACCTTCTAGGGGATCGTAGGAAGATATTAGAGATCCTCAGACAGTGCCGTATCATGAGTTTGCGAGGATGCGGGAGGACATGCAGATGTGGAGAGCTTAGTGTAGTGAGATCCTTGGATTATTTGAGCGACGAGAGTATGGTCCAGTAGCAGCTCTACAGCCGGACTATGTGATGAGAGAGAAAGACTCGGACAGGTTTACCAGGGAGCTTCGCAGGAGTTGGGAGAGTTGATCCAGGAGGACACTCATACAGATGCAGTGTATTACATAGCAGTGAGATTGGTGGAGACAGTTTTGGATTCGATCTGTCAGGAGTTAGATCGTATTCCACCAGGCTTCTGAGATCGGCCAGTTAGACAGATGTATTGTACCATATGTGATATATGTATATAGAGGCATCTATAGTTATATCGAGACTAGATATGTGTGTAGTACCCTATTTTGGCCTGTATCAGTAGCAGTTATGATAAACCTTTTGTATCTAGCATTAACACATGAGGCTGCTGTTTGTTTTATAAAATAAACCTTTTTCAATCTCTTTTCTTTCATTTATTTAATTTCCAGTCTTTATAGCATTTATTTTTACTTTATTGTTTTACAATTTTTTCATATTTTTAAATTTTGTTAATTTAAAAAAATTGAGATAAAAGAAATGTTTAAAATGATTTTGTTCAGACTGTTCGACATTACTTCAAATGAATTGTTAAACTTTTTCAATCATTTAAATTTTTTATTTTAATACAAGTTAAATTATTTCTTATCTGTTCTCAATCATTTAACAAAGTTATTAAAAGGGTTGTTTGTTTTATTATCAGAAAAATGGCACCAAAAAGAAAGACCAGAACTGAGTCATAACCATCATATGGACCAAATGTTTCACCTAATGCAATAATAAATGGTAATGATGCAGCAGCAGATGTAGCAATAACAACAACAATTCAAACAATAAATGTTACAGCAGCCACTTCATCCTGAGCCACAAATACCACTAGTTGTACCTTTTGTTACCTTTAAACAATTTCAGTCGGTAAAGCCTCCAGAATTTGAAGGTACAGCGAATCCCACTAAAGATAGGGCATGGCTAAAGGAGATAGAGAAAGCGTTCGCACTGGTTAAAGTGGAAGCAGACCAGAAGACAGATTTTTCTAGTTATTTTCTGAGGGGAGAAGCTAATTACTGGTGGGAGTCCAAGAAAGCACTAGAAGGCGACGGTGTCATAATTTGGGATGGGTTCACCGAGCTTTTTGCTGGAAAATTATTTCCCCCGCTATATTAAGAACCAGATAGAAATTAAGTTTTTGGAATTGAAGCAAGGGAATGTGTCAATAACTGAATATGAAGCCAAGTTTACGGAATTGGCTAGGTTTATTCCGGAATAGGTTAATACTGATGAGAAACGTGCTAAGAGATTCCAGCAGGGATTGTAGCCATGGATTCATAGCGGAGTGGCAGTATTTGAACATACGACATACACGGCCGTGGTTCAGAAAGCTATGATTATTGAAGGGGAAAGTGAGATGTCCCAAAAGGAAAAGGGACAAGGAAGTTTTCAGAACTTTTTCAACAGGAGGCCGGGATTTCAAGCCCGAACAAATACAAATTTTAAGAGGACAGAGCAAGGAAATCAGAGAACGGGTAACCGGTTCCAAGCCCCAAATCAACAAAGAATCATCCGACCATCACTATATGATTACAAGACACGTGGAAGGAAACATACGGGGATTTGTAATAAGTCGAATGTCACGTGTTTCAAATGCAAGCAAAAGGGACACTATTCTGGTGAATGCACAACAGGGAAGACAGAGATTACCTGTTTTCAATGCGGAAGGAAGGGACATACTACTAATGATTGTAAAGGAGCAGCTATGGCAGCCAGTATTCCAAGAGTTTTGGCACTACCTCCACCACTATAGCAGAATCAGCCTAAGGCAAAGACCTTTAATATGTCGATAAAAGAAGTTGTGCAGAATCCAAACGTAGTGGCAGGTACGCTCCATGTGGATTCTGTAGATGCAAAAGTGTTGATTAATTCTGGAGCCACAAGATCTTCTATTTCTGAGGAATTTATTCATAAGTTATACTATAAAATTCAACGGTTGGGCGAGACGTTAATTATAAAATTAGCGAATGATGACCAAGTTTAAGTAGACCGGGTGTGTCTAGGATGCGATATCGAAATAGCGGGGCATCACTTCTCTGTTGACTTGATACCTTTCAAGTTACGAAAATGTGATATTATTCTAGGAATGGACAGGTTAGCCGGTAATAATGCCCAGATCGATTGTGTGAATAAGAAGGTGAATCTACGAACTGAAGAAAATGCAACGGTGATATTTAAGGGCGAGAAACAGAAGCAAAGGTTCCTAACGATAATGCAGACTAAACGATTATTACGTCAAGGATGTAAAGTTTATCTCGCTTATGTAATAGATACAGAAAAGGAAAGTTTAAAAATCGAAGACATTCCCATGGTATGTGAATTTCCTGATGTGTTTTCGAGAGAAACTTCCAGGACCACCTCCAGATCGAGAAATCGAGTTTACCATTCACCTGGCACCGGGAACTGAACCTGTTTTAAAGGCTCCGTATCGAATTGAACCAGTTGAAATGAAGGAGCTGGCGACGCAATTGCAAGATGTCTTGGATAGGGGGATTATAAGACCTAGTGTATCCCCATAGGGCATACCGGTATTGTTTGTGAAGAAGAAAGACGGCAATATGCGGCTATGTATCGATTATCGTGAGCTGAATAAGTTAACTATCAAGAATAAATATCCTTTTCCATGGATCGATCCGAAAGGAGCTGCGTGGTTTTCAAAGATTGACTTAAGGTCAGGTTACCACCAGTTAAAGATTAAGGCGGAAGATATTCCTAAGACTGCTTTTTGAACTAGATACGGACACTATGAATCCTCGTAATGGCATTTGGATTGACCAATGCACCAGCAGTGTTCATGGATTTGATGAACAAAGTGTTCAAAAAGTACTTGAATAAATTTGTGATTGTATTTATTGATGACATCTTGATCTACTCGAAGACTGAAGAGGAACATGCAGAACACCTAAGAATCACTTTGGAAATTTTGAGAAAAGAACAACTTTATGCAAAGTTTTCGAAATGCGAATTTTGGTTGAAAGAGGTACAATTTCTAGGTCACATAATCAGTACTGAAGGAATTTAAGTGGATCCAACAAAGATTGAAGTCGTTTTAAATTGGAAAAAACCAAAGACCCCGACAGAAGTTAGAAGTTTCTTGGGATTGGCTGGTTATTATAGAAGATTTGTTAAAGACTTCGTGAAGATAGCTACGCCAATAACCAAATTGACCCGGAAGAACAAAAAGTTTGCATGGAATGAAAAGTGTGATTTTTTTTTTCAAGAATTGAAGAATCGACTAGTGACCGCACTTGTACTTGTGCTACCAGATGATTAAATAAATTTCGTCATTTACAGTGATGCTTCCTATCGAGGACTTGGATGTGTATTAATATAGCACGGTAACGTAATCGCGTATACTTCGAGACAACTGAAACCTCATGAACAAAAATATTTGATGCATGATCTGGAATTAGCCACCATCGTGTTCGCATTGAAACTCTGGAGACATTATCTTTATGGTGAGAAATTTGAAATTTACACGAATCATAAGAGTCTTAAATACATTTTTATGCAGAAAGAACTCAACATGAGACATCGACGTTGGCTAGAGTTAATCAAAGACTACGACGTGTCAATCAATTATTATCCAGGTAAAGCAAATGTTGTAGCATATGCATTAAGTTGAAAAGAAAGATTAAATAGGTTGACATCCTCAGAAGAATTGATCATATAGTTTGATAAGTTGGAAATTAAAATTTGTACTCTAGAAAAATTCACTGAAATGAATTATGCAATGACATTTTAGCCAGAACTATTGGAAAAGATTAGGAGATGCCAAGAGGAAGTAATAAATTATGATGATGATAGCTTGACAGGAGAAGAAATTACAAGTCAGAAAGATGACAAAGGAATTTTATAATTTTCCTAGAAAATCTGGATACCTAGTGTACCAGAATTGAAAGAAGAAATTTTACGAGACGCTCACAATTCAAGATATTCAATTCATCCCGGGAGCATGAAGATGTACAGAGATTTGAAGGAAAACTTTTGGTGGCCAGATATGAAGAAATAAATAGCTGAATGGGTCAGTAAATGTTATACGTCTGAACGAGTCAAAGCAGAGCATCAACGTCCAAGCGGATTATTACAACCACTGGATATTCCAGAATGGAAATGGGAACAATTTGCAATGGATTTCGTAGTAGGACTTCCAAGAACCAGAGCAAACCATGATGCGGTTTGGGTCATTATCGACAGACTAACCAAGTCAGCACATTTTCTCCTAATTAACGAAAGGTTTTCGCTCAATAAGTTGGTACATTTATATCTCAAGGAGATTGTAATGCAACATGGAGTTCCTGTATCCATTGTATCTGATCGAGATCCACGTTTCAATTCGAGCATCTGGAGACAGTTTCAGGAGTGCCTAGGTACTAAACTAAATATGAGTACCGCCTGTCATCCGCAGACGGACGAGCAAAGTGAAAGAACAATCCAAACAATTGAAGATATGTTCCGAGTTTCTGCATTAGATTTTGAAGGCAGTTGGGATGAACATTTACCACTAGTGGAATTCTCCTATAATAATAGCTATCATGCAAGCATTGGAATGCCAACTTACGAAGCTTTATACGGAAGGAAATGCAGATCACCAATATGCTGGGATGAAGTTGGTGAATGCAAGATTTTGGGTCCAGAACTGATTCAACAAACTAAAGAGAAAGTGGAACTTATTCAAAAGCGACTAGAAGCAACACAGAATTGACAGCGAAAATATGCAGATCAGACTAGGAAAGACATGGAATACCAAGAAGCCGAACCTGTGTTATTGAAGATATCGCCATGGAAATGATTGGCTAGATTTGGCAACAAGGGCAAACTAAAGCCACGATATGTTGGTCCATTTGAAATTTTGAAGAAAGTCGGGAAGGTCGTATACGAGTTAGCCTTATCGCCCCATATGCAGCATTTCCATAACGTGTTTCATGTGTCAATGCTTGAGAAATATAATTCGGATTCGAGACATGTAATAAAATATGAGCCGATAGAGCTTCAAGCTGATTTGTCTTACATAGAACAGCCGATAAGAATTTTAGATCGTCCAGAGATAGTATTGAGGAATAAATATGTACCACTAGTGAGAGTCTTGTGGAGAAATCCTATGGTTGAAGAGTCAACCTGGAAACTTGAAATTGAAATGTTAGAAAAGTATCCCCAGTTATTTTCCTAGCGAGATTCTGAGGACAGAATCCTATTAAGGGGGGAAGGATGTAACGACTGATAAATTACGCTTGTATTATAGCCAAATAAAGATGAATTATGTGTTTTAATATGTGTTAAGTGTATTGAGTTATAAAACCCTAGCTGTTATATGCTACGTGTATTCTGTTTTGTCAAAATATTTTCCGGGTAATGTTAGGGTGTTTTACTATGAGTCAAATACTTTTATATGAAAATTTGTACGGCCCAAAAAGTGTTCTAATAGCTGATAATTCGTATAAAATCATTGGCCTTATTTTGCCTAGTATGGCTTATACCATATCGATATTCTGAACATCCAGTTGTTATATAAATTTTCTCATTTCGCGAAAATGAGTTTTCTGGGCTCCTTCGGGTGTCAAAAGCCCCACAAAAATTACATTTTAATTTTTATAGGATTATGGGATTATCAATTATTTCATTTCTTTGAATTTTTGTATTTTTCACAATTTTTGGAAATTTTTGGCATATATTTTATATTTATTGGATATTTAAAAATTAAAAAATTATACCAAAAAAAATTAATTAAGGGCCAAATAATTTTATTTAGGGATATAATTAGGGCCTAAATTTTAATTAGGGGTATTTTTATTGCTACTATAAATAGCTGAATTTTTATTAAATAATTATAAAATAATCATTAAAATAATCAATTCTGAAAATTAGTTTTGGGGGTGAAGAACTTGTTCTTGGATTTGCTTGAAGATTAAACAGTGATTCTGTTTTCCAAATCGATCATGTAAGTAACCAAATCAAAGTTGGTGATCCCTACTTTCTATTAACAGTATCAATTTCATGTTTAATGTTGTCGATTTTAATTTTTAAAATTATGGTTCATGATGTGAGTTAGGGGTTTTGATTCCAGGGGTTATTTTATGTTATTTTTTATTGTAATAGCTTGGTATTGATTGTTACAATTGATTTATTCCCTTAATTGCATCAAATAATAGCTTAAATTAGTAGTTCAAGTTTTAGGGTTTATTCAATTTTTAATTAATTCATTTTTGAATTTAAATAAAACTGAGGTTATTTTAATGATAGGGGATCGATTGTAGGTGTTTTAATCTTTATTTTAAGCTATAAATCAGAATTTTTAATGTAAAAATCTGGGAGTTTGGATTTTGGCCGGAGCTTTTGTTTGTTTTGATCGGAGTTTAAGATACAGGGGTTATCAGAATTAGAGGTTGTTATTATTGAATTCCTGATGAAATTTTGAATAAAATCAATGTAAGAATAGATCCAAATGGTTCCTGGATCCAAACGTCGCGCTCGTCGGCGGCGATGGCGGAGCTGGTCGGAGGAGATGATACGGAGGTTGTTGATCACCGTGTGCAGAGGGGTTTTGATGCTTCAGTCACGGGGAACGTGCTTTGGGAGTTAATTGATCAAAACCACTTCAGACGAGCTCGAATTGAGGTGGCCGGAACCTCTCCAGGTTCTGGGTTGTGAAGAACACCGGCGGGTTATTCTTGAGAGCCCAGACCCGACCCGTTTTCCTTTTTATAAAACCCGGTTTTGATCTTTAAAGATCCTAAATCCAATTACAAAACATATTGTTAGTCCCTTAAAAATATATCAAGAATTACAGAAGGGGGGTTGAATGGAATTCTTGAACCTTTTTCTCGAAATAAAAATGTTCAACTCGAATATAGATATAATGTTTTGATTAGCACAATGCGGAATAGAAACTTAATTGAATCAAAACATAAGTAATTAAAAACAAGAGTCTTTAAAAAATTTCTGGTGGATTTAAACAATTCTACCAGAGATATATATAATATATCGAGAGGACTCTGTGTGCAGGAATGCTCACAGCTGCTTACAAATTGAACTACTGAGAATACAGGAAATGCTAATGATTCCGCTTACAAAGATTTCTCTATTTTTTTGTGTTTCTCAGCTATCTCAGTTATTTTTCTATTTGCTACTCTCTTGGTTTATATAATACCAAGATTACAAAGTCAAAAAGACTGAACAAATGTCAAAACTATCAGTCTTAAGCTTTGCTACTTTTCGTCCTCTATTACCCAGTTAATGGGCTTCCACAGTGTGTTTGTATACATCTCGACGGCTGTGTGTCAGCTTTCACTGTTCAACTGTTGTTTGAATTCTTCATATGATCATCCGTCGACTTTCAGAACATCCGTTGATGGTTTAATTGATCATCCGTCGACTGCTATATAAACATCCGTTGATAGTCATTTGATCATCTGTCGATGGCTTTGTTAATCATCCGTCGATAGTTATTTTGGCACTTGACTCTATTTCACTTATGTAGAATTACAAGACATCATTTATGTACAATTAATCAACCTATTCTGCATATCTAGTTAAAGTCAACATGACTTATATGCTACTACAGATTCTATACAAAGGTGCATACATAACTGTGCTACAAACTTATTATTATATAAGCTACTCACTCGATGGATAATAAGTTAATCATCCGTCGGGACTATAATGAGTTATCCGTCGGGACTATAATTCTTATCCGTCGAGTGCTACATAATTTCACTAAGTAAATTCTACTTAGATGTTTTGTTTATGTAATCATCAAGTACACAACATATGCACAACAATCTCCCCCAATTTATGTCTACTGGATTTGTAGCCATAAATTAGGAGATACTTGATGATAACAAAACATCCTGAACATACATCTTTAAAGATAAGTAGATAAACTGAAAGTGCTTCAATTAAACAAAATGTACAAGGTTTGGCTCACAGTTAATTCAAGATGCTCCTCTAGCCAGAGCAGATTTTTCTAGTTCCTTGAAGGTCTGGATCTTCTTCCAAGCTTTTTGTTATTTTCCTCAATTTGATTCTGGAGCTGCCTGTGGAATTCCAGTTCATCAGATTCTGAGAGATCTAGCTTTTCTTGCATTTCCAAGAGAGTCTCATTGCTAGAGATACTCAGTTGGTCTTCTAATCTGAAGAATCTTCTCACACCCTTGTCATCCATGAATTCCATTAGCCAGTAGGGCCTTAGATGCACTCTTCTCCCTATATATGGGATGATTAGTGTCTTTGGGAGTGCATCCTTAGCTCTAACACTCCTTAGCTCTTCAATCTTCTTCAATACTAGTCTTCTTGCAGTTACATTGAACCCAAAGTTTTTCTTGAAGGATGAATAGACTTTAATCAGCACAGCTTGGCTTTCTTGAAGAATCCTGTGAAGTGGCCACTAAATCTCCCTTCCTCCTTTGTACTTGAACACCAACCTTTCAGGTAGGTTTCTGTATGCATCAATTGCCCTTACTTCATCTAGTTCATCCAGATAAAGATTTAGATCTGAAAATTCTTTGATGTCACACAAGTACAAGTAGTCTCCCCTGTTGACCTTGGGTTGAGCTTTAACTACTGACTTGGATTTGAGAGGTGACAGCTTCACTTTCTTGACTGCCCTTGACTTTGTCCTTTTTGGCTTGCTAAGGATTGGTAAGCTGAAGTCAGGAATTGGTATGTTATCCCACTCTATTGGCTCATCATTTGGCACAATAGGTTCACCATGTATGTTCCTGTAGGGATCCACCACCCTTATGTCTTCAAATACCACAGAGGGCTTTGATGCTTGAGTTGTAGCTGGTGTGGATTCCTTAGGAAATTGATCTTCCAATTCCTTGTCAACAACATCTAGTTTCCTTTTTGTTCTTCTAGCCAATTCTTTCTTCCTTGGGGATTTCTTCTGTTCTTCAATTTTCTTCTTTGATTCAGCAGCTTCAGATGGTTGAGAGGGAATTTGTTGAGAAGAGTTTACAGCCTTTAGCTTGGCCAAGATAGCAATCTGTTCTTTCTTTTGTTTAGACTTCTTTGCATCTAGAGCAGTTTGCCTCTTTTCCTGCTTTAATATGGATTTTTCTTCTTTCTTTGCTTGAGCAAATTGTGGATGTCCAGCTACCACACAAATTTCCTTTCCATTTCTGAATATCTTAGCAATTCTCCTTTTTGAAGCTGAATCAACTGGATCTTTATAGAAGACAATAGATCTTGACAGAAGCTTCTTTTCATCAGGCTTGGGTGTCTTATACACAGTGTCCATAGGGTTCTTCCCAGATGATTTAGGATAATTTTCCCTTGGTTTAAGAATTGTTTCAGCCTTTGTAGACTTGATGCAGGAAGATTGTCCTTTTTCCAGATAGTTCATGCTCATCTTATTCACACTGATTGGCTTGACATGAGAGTGATGGATGGCTGACTTAACTGGTTCCTTGACTAGTTCAAATTTTTTATGTATCTCCTCATCAATCTTATTCCAGTTGATCAAACTCAACTTTCCTTTTTTAACAACTTTCAAATTTGCTGCTGCTGCTTTAATTAGATTTATACCATCTGCAACTGTTGGCTTGGAGAAAGTAATTGAAGGTACAATTACTTTGCTAATTTGTACTTGAAGTTTCTCCCCCTCAGTTGGTCCTTTCTCCCCCTTACTTGATTCTCTCCCCCTTTTTGTTATCATCAAGTTGAGAAGTTAGGCCTTGAGCTTTAGCCAGTTGCATGAGAAAATTTGTCTGAGTCTGTTGATTTTGAAGAAGGATAGCCACTGAATTCTCAATAACTTGAACTCTGTCTTCCATCTTGGCTAGCTTCTTTTCAGATGCTGATTCTCTCCTCAGTCTCAGTAATAGATCTTGCATGGTACCATATGGCATTACTGAATCCAGCTTCTCAGAATTATAAGTTTTCAAGTCATCTATATCTCTTTTTAGTTCATCCACACTCAGATTATGTCTTAAGTGCTGGATCTTCATGGAATGTAGAGAGTCTAGGTGAGCTTGAAGAATAGCCTTGGTACCAGCATCTGAAGTTTCTTGAAGGGCCTTTTGAATAGCCATTACTTGTTTGACCAAAGATACACCAAATTGTCCTGGTATAGATTCCTTTGTCCATGCCCATCCAGGTAAATTTAAAACAGAACTTGGGCCTTCATCTCCCCCTAAGTTCATGCTTCCATCCAAAGAAATAGAGTCATCATCATTAGAATTTACTCCAAATTCTTCAGATGGCTCACCAGCTTGAGAAGGCATCCTATTGACAGCAGCTTTATCTCTTTGAAGAGATTCTGAGATGTGTACTAAATTCAAAGTCTGTTCTGCCTCCACATTTCCCTGAGCAGCCAACAATTGATAGGCTGACACAGGTTGAGTAAAAGTGTCAGCATCCAAGGAAGTGTTATCAATTTCAGCTTTGTAATGTTGCTAAAATTGTCTTTCCTTTTCAGCATCATCCACAATCATTGACTCACTAGCAAAGGCTGGATCCACCCTTATTTCTCCTGTACCTGCCTTTCTCTCATAATCTCTCTTTTGTTGCACCAGGGTCTCACCCTGGCTCCTCACCCTCACACCCTCACCATCTCCTACTAAGGTGGGACTCCTCTCACTCACTTTTACCAATCCTGAATAAATGGATTGCTAAGATTCACTCTTTTCCTCTCCTTTTGCCTGGGAGCAACCCAGCCTCTCACTCAATGCACTCTCCTCTCTCAGTCCTAAGAGTGACTATATTACCACTAAATCTTCTGCACTAGAAATAATTGAAGTTTGAAGTTGTGCAGAGACACTCGACAGATAAGTGATATCCATCGGGTGAGTGGTAAAGCTATCCGACGGATAACTGCTGTTAAGCTTATCCGTCGGGATACAATCACTACTCGATGGATGAGCAATATCCATCGAGAGAGTAGAAATGAATGAGGTGGGGAGAGAAACTATTGTTGACTCTGTGTTGATTGAAGTTATTTGAGGCACAGATGTCATAATAGTATCTGAAAGAATTGGCAAGTGAGCCAACAAATCATCTAAAAGATGATGCTCACTTGTACTAGATTTTGGCTTCCCCAACAGAGTTAAAGAAGGGGAATCAGGAATTGAAGTGTTTATCATATCCACTTCCAGAGAGTTTGTTGGTGAGTATGGTGTTTCAGAGGCTTCTATTATAAGAGATTTTGGCTGTGACTCCACATTTATTGGAGCCATATCAAACTGAATTTGTAAAAGTGCAGGGACTGTGTCTTTAGCACCAGTTTGCACTGTGTGTGTGCCCTGTGCATCCCCAATGGTTTTGGATTTCTTCTTTCTTGTGTAAGTTTGGGGTGAGCTTGTGTCCCTAACCCTTTTGGCCTGTGCTCTTGGCTGAGAGCTTTGTTCAATAGCCACATCCTTTTGGGAGGATGCAGCTAGAAGTGAGCTTTTGTCCTTTTTAAGTACTGCAGTTTGTAGGGAAACTGCAGTGTGGCTAGGCTGGGATTCACTCAACTCTCCAACCTTATCCTTGGAGTTTCTTTGATGTTCACCCCTTCCCTCACCTAACTGACCCTCCTTCACACTCCCCTCTTTGGCTTTGGTAGATTTTTCAACTGGTACCTTTTGAGAGATAACAGAGGGGGTTTTCTTTGACTTAGATTTAGAAATTACAGTTGTTTTGGCAGCTTTGGTAGGCAACTATTTGGTCATTCTCACAGTTGCCATAGCTACTCCTGAACTCAAAGAAATTGAGGAGATTGGAATAGTTGAGGGTATGGATGAACCTACCTCACTTACCTGAGGTGTCTGCATTACAAGAAAGTAGAACATTGGCACATCCCTATGATGGTTGGCTCTGTTCAAATCTGCAATGATTCTTCTCTCTTGAATCCAACAAGCTAATTTGTTGTTTGGGTTCTCAAGTACAATCTCTTGACAAAGATGGTTAGCCAATATCATGAAAAATCTAGCATAATATACATTCTTTCCCCTTTTGGCTAACTCGCCTAGTTTAAAACCTAACTCATACAAGACAAGGTCACTGAAATTGTAAAATTTATCTGTAACTAGCATGTATAGCATGTTAAGCATGGAAATGTTCACAGAATCAAAATTATTGATTTTTCCAGAGAAAACTTTAGTCACAACATCACACATGAAACTCCATTCCTTCCTAAGACCTAATCTTCTAATATCACTTAGCTTAGTAGTAGGAAGTGCATAATGCATGGAATTAAGCATATTGATAATATCAGTGTCATTGTGTGGTGAAGTTACATTATCATCAGGAATTTTGAAACATGCTTTTATCACATCACTATTGATACAAAACTCATTACCTTTGATAGTTAGAGTGATAGTTTTGTCAATAGAGTTGTAGATTGCAGTGGTCCACATCTCTTCAACAATTTCACAGAAAATTGTGGGTGATTCAAGCATGGCATAACTTAACTTGCAGTTCTTCACGAAGTCCATCATCTTGTGATAGTCTTCTGATTGTTGAATACCCTTATTGACCAAAGCAGTGAAGTTGTTCTTCTCATAAATGAACCCAGTCTGAGACATAATCTTTACTACAGGTGCCATTGTTAGAGAATGAATGCTTGAAGAGAAAGAGAATATTTGCTTGAGAGAGAATGAAATAAAAGTAGTTGAATTTGAGAATGATAAAAGAAAATAATTGGAATGAAATAAGCTTTTATACTATCTCAAAAACAACGGAAGAAAATAATAAAGAAAAGTAAATTACCCAATAGAAATTGCCTAAAATAGTCGTTTTAAAAATAAGCTGTAAAAATTCCACCCATTATCCGTCGTGTAATGCTTACAAACTGTAAGTATACTGATGGATAATGTTCAGGAAATTAACGGTTAAGATTTAGACAATTCGACAGATGAGGATAAACTATTATCCGTCGAGTTTTAAAAGATTCGAGAAAAGTAATTGATTTTTATTTGCAAATAGTATATCGACGGATGACTCAACTCGATGGATAATGGTCATCCGTCGAGATGAAAATTTTGACTTAGCCAAAATTTCATCCATGACTAAAAATCAGCTAAATTTCTGGCTACATTTCAACTTGCAAAATAACTCTAATAAATTCAAGAGTAATTAAGCATACCTAACTCACTTACCAACCTTGAAAAGGTGGATTCATCCAGTGGCTTGGTAAAGATATTTGCAAGTTGCTTCTCACTTGGAACAAAATGTAACTCTACAGTACCATTCATTACATGTTCCCTTATGAAATGGTACTTGATGTCTATGTGCTTTGTCCTTGAATGTTGTACTGGATTTTCAGTGATGGCAATTGCATTTGTGTTATCACATAAAATAGGAATCCTCTCAACTTGTAAACCATAGTCTAGCAATTGATTTTTCATCCATAAAATCTGTGCACAGCAACTGCCAGCAGCAATATATTCAGCTTCAGCTGTAGAAGTAGAAACTGAATTTTGCTTTTTACTGAACCGTGACACAAGCTTGTTTCCCAGAAATTGACAAGTTCCTGTTGTGCTCTTTCTGTCAATTCTGCAACCTGCATAGTCTGCATCTGAATAACCAGTTAGATCAAAACCAGAATCTCTAGGATACCAAATGCCAAGTTTTGGTGTTCCCTTGAGATATCTGAAAATTCTCTTAATAGCTATCAAGTGAGATTCTCTAGGATCAGCCTGAAATCTAGCACATAAACATGTAGCAAACATTATATCTGGCCTACTAGCTGTTAAGTACAGAAGTGAGCCAACCATGCCTCTATAGCTTGAAATATCCACAGACTTTTCAGAAGTGTTTAATTCAAGCTTAGTTGCAGTGGCTATGGGAGTTTTTGCAGATGTGCAATCCATTAGATCAAACTTCTTTAAAAGATCAAAAATATATTTAGTTTGACTAATAAATATTCCATCACTAACTTGCTTAACTTGTAAACCAAGAAAGTAAGTTAGTTCTCCCATCATACTCATTTCATACTTACTTTGCATCAATTTGGCAAACTTTTTACAAAGTTTCTCATCTGTAGAGCCAAAAATAGTATCATCTACATAAATTTGAACAAGTATGCTAGAGCCATTAACATTTCTGAAAAATAAAGTTTTATCTACACTACCTCTTGTGAAGTGATTTTCTAAAAGGAACTTTGATAAAGTGTCATACCAGGCTCTAGGTGCTTGCTTCAGTCCATAAAGTGCTTTCAGTAGATAATAGACATACTCTGGAAAATTTGGATCTCCAAAGCCAGGAGGTTGACTAACATACACTTCTTCCTCCAAATCTCCATTCAGAAAGGCACTCTTGACATCCATTTGATAGACCTTGAAATTGGCATGGGCTGCATAGGCTAAGAAGATTCTGATGGCTTCAAGTCTTGCAACAGGAGCAAATGTTTCATCAAAATCTATTCCTTCTTGCTGGCAATAGCCTTTAGCAACCAATCTGGCTTTGTTCCTTACTACTATGCCATTTTCATCCATCTTGTTTTTGAATACCCATTTGGTGTCTATTGGATTCTTTCCTTTAGGCTTGGGTACCAGCTTCCATACTTTATTCCTTTCAAATTGGTTTAGCTCCTCCTGCATAGCTAAAATCCAATCAGGATCTAACAAGGCTTCTTCTACCTTCTTTGGTTCTTCCTTTGACAGAAAGCTGCTGTATAGACATTCTTCTTGAGTTGCTCTCCTGGTTTGAACTCTAAAAGAAACATCACCAATAATCAGTTCAAAGGGGTGATCTTTTGTCCATTTCCTTGGTTGAGGTAGATTAGCTCTAGATGAAGAGACCTCAATGTTGTCTTGATGTGTGATTGAGTTTTGATTGCTAGAAACTCCCCCTGAGTTTGAGGATCTTTGATTTGAGAAAGGGGTACTTTCTATGGGTGATCTACCTTGACTTCCTGCTCCTTTAGATAACCCGACGGATGGTGAATTTTGAGTACCGACGGATGAGGCAGGTTGTCTTCCGATGGATAACACAGATTGCCTTCCGACGAATGAAGCATTATGTAACTCGGCGGATGTTGAGTTTTGTGTTTCATTGGTGGTAGATTTGTCTGCATTATCCTTAGACACTGTTTCTCGATCACTCTCATCATCACTTTCATCACTGACCATCTCAACATTGTCGAATTTGAGGCTCTCATGGTAATCTCCATCTTTCAGTCCTTCAATCTTTTTATCATCAAACACAACATGTATAGATTCCACAATAATGTTGGTTCTTAGATTGTAGACTCTATATGCTTTACCAACAGCATATCCAACAAAAATTCCTTCATCTGCTTTAGCATCAAACTTCCCATTTTGATCAGTTTGATTTCTCAAAATATAGCATTTACAGTCAAAGACATGAAGAAAGTTTAGAGTTGGCTTCTTGTTCTTGAACAATTGATAAGGAGTCATGCATCTTGCTTGATTAATCAGAGAGATGTTCTGAGTGTAGCATGCAGTGTTTACAGCTTCAGCCCAGAAATATGTTGGTAATTTTGATTCTTCAAGCGTTGTCCTTGCAGCTTCAATAAGTGATCTGTTCTTCCTTTCCACTACTCCATTCTGTTGTGGAGTCCTTGCTGCTGAGAACTCATGTAAGATTCCATTTTCCTCACAAAATGCTCTCACGACATAGTTCTTGAACTCAGTTTCATTGTCACTCCTGATTCTTCTAACTTTGAAATCAGGATGATTGTTAACTTACCTTATGTGATTGATGATGATTTCACTAGCATCATCTTTAGACTTTAGGAAATATGTCCAAGAGAACTTTGAAAAATCATCTACAATTACTAGGCAAAATCTTTTCTTTGAAATTGACAATACATTAACTGGTCCAAACAGATCCATGTGAAACAGTTGCAGAGGCTCTTCAATTGCTGAATCAAGTTTCTTCCTGAATGATGCTTTAATCTGCTTCCCTTTTTGGCAGGCATCACACAGTCCATCCTTTGTAAACTCCACTAGAGGAATGCCTCTTACTAGTTCTCTCTTTACCAGCTCATTCAAGGTCTTGAAGTTTAAATGGGATAGCTTCTTGTGCCATAGCCAACTTTCATCTTGACTTGCTTTACTGAGAAGACAAGTTACAGATTCTGCTTTAGTTGAGTTGAAGTCAGCTAGGTACACATTTCCTCTTCTCACACCAATGAGAACCACTTTGTTGTTTTGATTATTAGTCACAACACAGGCTTCTTTGTTGAAGGTTATGTAATAACCCCAATTTTTGAAAATTTTTGAAACCCTTATGAATAGTGATTTTGCAGATTATGCTGAATGAGAAAACTTTTCATGCCACACTATGTAGGGGTTCTGTTATGGATATTCTGAGATTTTATTAGTACTCTATATGGTATATAAGTGTATATAAAGATCGTCAGAATCCAATTCCGAACACTTTGATTTTTCCCGAAAATCTACCAGATACAGAAAGAATTGAGTATAAGGTAACAGAATAAAAAGGATTTAAATTCAAGGATTATAAGAGAGGATCATGAAAGGAATATAATGTATTGAGAAAGGTTAAAGAAACCTAAGTAATAAGATCCCGGGTATGATCCCTCAAACGATAAACGAAAACGAAAGTTAAGCGAACCGTATAACAGATCAGCGGTCATTAGGCAAGCAATTAGGAGTTAGTCAAGGAGGTTAGGGATGATGATGTCATCAAACCAACAAGGTGTGGACAAGTGGAAGCATTATGACATGTGCAAGATGACATAAGCATGACAAGGGGTTTTGTTTTGTTGGTTGATTTTGGGCCATGTATAATTTACCATGGTAAAAAGCTAAAACATTTTCCAAGGCCAAAAAGGAGAAGCAACCAAGCAAATATCATAAAACACAAAAATTAGAAGTTGACTTTCCCATTTCAAGAAGAAAGCTCTCGGCTAAAACAAACCCAGCAACTTCAAACTGCCATATCTCCTTCAATACTCACTCAAATGTTGTGTTCTATAGCTCGTTGGAAAGGTATTGAGATTTCCTACAACTCTTGTGCACAAGTCTCTTCCAAATAAGCATGGTAAGACTATCATTTTTACAGTTATTTAAATCGGACTTTTAGAAACTTCAAAGCCTAACTTTGTGTTCTTGATTTCTTTGGAAAGATCAAGCTTGTAGGAGGCTCCCTAAGGCTTCCTAGCAACTTAACACCTCCCAAGGAAGGTATAAATCTTCACACCCTTTAGTAATAGTTTGAATGTTGAAATTTGGAGATGGTTTGGATGGATGAGTAGTAATTTGAATGATAAGCATGATTCGAGCTTAATTGTTAAGTAGTTTAGTTGAATTTGGAGATGTTATAATATATGATTGGATTGAGATCCTTGAGCTTATTATGACTGAAATCAGTAGCATTGATGTGTATCTTGAGTTGTTGTTGATTGGTAGTTGGATTGATATGATTTGGAATGGTAAAAATTTGGGAAATCGCGTAAACATAGCCGTCGTAATGTCCGATTTACTTTAGACTGCTATTGTTCATAACATTAGGACCCGAGAACTCCCTGATAAGTTTTGAACATTGCCATGTTTAGATAGTTCATGTTACGAGCTTCGTTTTGATATGTGGTTCGTTTGATTCCGATGAACGGTTTAGGAGAAACGGCCGTTTTAAGTAACGACATTTCGCGAACGAATCATTACCCCTCGCCTTACTTCGAAACATAGATTAAAGACCTTAAAGGACTAATTGAAGTATGAAACAATTATTTTAAGTGTGTTAGGCAGTTGGTAAGACACTCGCGAAAGAATCGCCTAAAAACCCTTAATGGTTAATTTATTAAAAATGGTGGAGCCGAGAGTACTCGAGCGACTTAAGTGAATCGTTAAGCGCGAAAGCGAACGTTAGGACTCTAAATGGTTAAAGTCTAGTTTCTTAAGCGACCGGGGTTTAATTCCGACTTATATTGTTGTTCATAGGTTATCGGACCCACTCTAAGCTTAAGTCTATCCGGGAGCACTCAGGCAAGTTTTCTATCCGTTATACTGTTGTTGTGATGTATACACTTGTATATGCATTATCTTGTGATAGATGCATGATGGTTAAATTAGCAAATTCTTGCTATATAATGTAGCATGTGATATGGTACATATGCATGCCTGTTTCGTATTCTTTCCATATATATCTGTTGGTTCAGTTGATAATACCTATGCTTGGGAATAGCGGTAATTTGCATATACCCTTAGTATAGGGACCCAAAGGTGAAAACATTTTCTAAAACCGGGAGTCGAGGATCCAGAGTAGATTTTATATATATATATATATATTTATATATATGTATGGTTATAGTTTTCAAAACTATTAATCGAATAAGGTTTATTCGATAACTTTATATTATTTATTGAATATTACTTGAATATTCATTCGAGGACTTATGACTCCTTTATATTATTTATTGAATATTACTTGAATATTCATTCGAGGAATTATGACTCCTTTATATTATTTATTGACTATTATTTGAATATTTATTCGAGTACTTATGACTCCTTTATATTATTTATTGAATATTATTTGAATATTCATTCGAGGGCTTATGACTCAGTTCATATTATTTGATGAATATTATTTAAATATTCATTTGAGGATGTATGACTCCGTTATTTTATTTAATGAATATTATTTATAATATTCATTCGAGGTATTATGACTTCGCTTATTATTTAATAATATTCTTTATTTTATTAAAGAATAATGTGTCGATAATCAAACTTACTTTTGATTATTCATATAAAGATATTACTTTCGTATAAGTATATCTTTGGTTATTTAAGAGTCATTTCAAGTATAAGTTTTACAACATCTACTTCAATTATTTTTATAAAGATTATTCTTTATGGGAATATTATTTAAATAATAATATTCAGATATTTTTATATATTGGGACTGATTTATTTTATTAAATCAGCATCACTCCAAATATTCTTAAAAATGTTTTCGAGTCTTCAAAATGATTTTTAAAAGTTAGAGCGGATCCCAAAACTCATTTTTATATTTAAGATCCTCCTTTCGAAGGGGATTTAAATACTCGCTCAAAACCTGAGGGATCCGGCTCTGTGGTGTATTTTATATTCGCAACACGGTTGCTATTCTGATAAAAGAGTTTTTGATTACTTACCCAACACGCGGGAAGTAAAATTCTTGGAACAAGTTAATCCATTAACAGGCATCGCCTGGGAAATATTGGTGAGTTTTCCTTTCCAACTAGATACGACTTCTTGGTGGAGCCGTACCAACAAGTTTCTACTTGGGGAAAGGGGGGACGAGCTTTACGTTTCAGAGTCATGGATTTCATCTGAACTAGGAGTGGCGTAAGTGGTCGAGTAGCGCCGGCCCAGCCTTATTATATTGGCCCAAATGGCCCGGAAGTTCCGCTAAGGCAGTCCATTCCTTAGGAGTTCAGTGTTTGGTTGACAAGTAAATCCGACAGGTTCTCCTCTACATGTAGAAAATGGTGGGGTTGTACTACTACGACTGATCATCGTAAGTGGTCTTCCTGGCGCGGCAAACTCCCGTAATGAGTTCATCATCCAATTGGATATTTCTGCAACACTACCCAGAGCACTTCGATAGAAAGGCTACGGTTGGGCGATTGTTGAGTGTTGGCAGGGTCAAGTTTTCAAAATGATGTTTGCATCAAATGAAGTATCTCATAACTTTATTTTATTTTGATGATATTTTAAAGATTTAATCTATTCAAATCTTGTCTTGTAGTCTCATCTATGTGATGAACTGTTGAAAGCTCATTATAACTTGAACGGTGGTAGTTCAAGCAGTATTTGGAAAAGATATAAGTATATTGGAGTATCTTGTAACTTCATCTTTTAAACTTATATCTAGTAAATGATTATCTGGTGCATGTCAAAGATTTTCAGAAAAACGTTGAGACAAGGTTAGATATATAAGATCACCTTGCAACGATAGTTTTATACAATTATAAACTAGAACTCTGTGTGTATTATGCATGGAAGAGGACTTCCAATATTTTGAAAAGTATATATGTATATATATACTGAATATTTTGCGACTTGGTCGCGTTAAGATATCAGCTTGGTTCATTTATTCTTGACCAAGACTTTCATGAGTACTATGAGAAGGCTTATATATTGTTAATCATTATACATATTATTTTGGTGGGCTTGCTGCTCACCCTTGCTTTCTTCTTTCATCACACAACATCAGATAGACAAGATGAACAGGACAAAGCTTCCAATTCGCAAGCGATTAGGAAACGTTCCGCAGTTTCCTATAGGCGTTGATGTCGTTGTAGCTGAGGTAGGAACTACCAATAGGCTAGGCTTTCAACTTTTGATGTACCAGACTTATGTATCTTTATCAATTGTAATAATGGCAAAGAAAATGTAAATTTATTCAGAAAACCTTTTAAGGTGTATTGACAGATAATTGTGGAATAAAGTGACTTGTGATTATTTTTGGGAATTCATCTCTGAGACTATAACTTGTGGTGTGTGTGTGTGTGTATTGTGGGTTCACAGTACAGAGTAGTTGATTGTTTAATAAGATTGGGTGTTATTAAGGGAAATGGAACTCGTGACAGCCCGGATCCCCGACCCCGGATTTGGGGGTGTTACAGAAATGGTATCAGAGCTAAGCGTTATAAACCTCAGAGATGATGTGACGTTAAGATAATAAGTTCACTAAGATAATAAGAACTCTTGCCAAGTTCATAGTCGGGCTACCTAACGTAGTACTGACAGTTAAAACCCTTATGGGAACCCTTATAAATATCGTGATAGAAGCGTAGTTCGTTATCGTATATGGTAGCGGGACTCCGAACCCTGAGGTTGAGGAGTAACAGCGCGATGATGTTTTATTATTAATTGGAGATCGGATTGTGGATCCGATAGAGCGTCCTAACGCAGGACCGGATGATGTTGATATTGAGGATGTAGCGGTTGAGGATGTTGTCCTAGAAGGGATTATTGCTGAGGAGGATCCCGTGAAGGATCCTGACAAGAATGAATAAAGGACCACTGAGGAATCGATGACCATGGTTAGGGCAACTCCCAGAGGTAGGATTGGCCGGTCACTATCAGAGGTTCGTTCAAGTTTGTAAAGATAGTAGCCCCTTTAACGCGGCTTACTCGTAAGACTGAGAAGTTCGAATGGACAGAGAAATGCGAGAACAACTTTTAAGAACTGAAGCAAAGGTTGTGACGACTCCTATGTTGGCGTTACCGGATGGAAAAGGAGATTTTATGATTTTTATTGACGTTTCGTATAAGGAATTAGGGTGCTTCTTATACAGCACAACAAGGTAATCGCATACGTGTCAAGATAATTAAGGGAATATGAAAATCCGATATCCTACCCTTGAGCTTGGGCTCGTGGCAATAGTTTTGCCCTAAAGATTGGAGGCACTACTTGTATGGAGAGAAGTGCGAGATTTACACAAGCCATAAGTGCTCTAGTACATTTTAACGCAGAAAGTGCTCAACATGCGCCAGAGGAGGTGGTTAGAGCTAATCAAGGATTACGATTATGAGATTCTTTATCATCCAGGGAAAGCCAAAATGGTGGCTAATGCCCTTAGTCGAAAGGAGAGACTCAAGATGATAATGTCTTTGGGAGAGTTGATAAGAGATTTCGAGAAAATGGAAATAGAAGTAAAGGTAATCGGAGCAAGAACTGAAAAGCTGTTTGAGATTGTAATACAGCCCGAATTATTGAAAAAGATCATATTATGCCAAGAAAAAGTAATGAATGAAGGCAGAGAGTCAATGACTGGAGAAGAGATCCATATCAAGAAAGAAAGAACCCATAACATAATGAAATTGAAAACAAGGATTTTAACGTATAAGATAACCCTGATTATCGGGGAAGGATAAAACATTGCATATCGAGAAAACAGAAGTCGAGTAAGATAGGGAAACCAGGACGGTACACCTATGGGGCAATTCATGGAGCTGCCTAAACAGAACTTATACTTTTACCCCCCAACCACCACCCTGAGGAAACAGTGTAGTGGGAAATTCTTTCAGGACCTTTAAGTCGCTAAGCTCTCAGTGTTCCAAGGAACAAGTTGACCCAATCGAGGCAAGAGCCTGCCTAAAGGAAATATAGGAATCATTTGAGATTCTAAATGATTGACGAAGCGAAAAAGACTGTTTTTTGTCACTTACCCTCCTAAGAGAGAGACCACCCGCTGGTGAAAGGCCAAGGAAGGCACGAAGCAAGAGATTATAATAAACTGATTTAAGTTCAGTCAATTGTTTTCGGGAAAGTAATTCCCAAAGATAAGGAGATAGTGTAAAAGCTTTGGAGCTAGAACAAAAGCGGATGAGTATGATGAATTATGAATCTAAGTTGTAAAAGTTGTCAAGATTCGTTCTGAGGACACGAATCCAGAATGACGGGATGTTTGAAATCAATACTTATGTTGTGTTGGTTCATGAAATAAGGATAAGAGAAAGGAAAATAAAAAGAAACTGAAGTGGAAAGGAATATAAAGGCAATAGAGTTTGAGGTATGATAAGGGAGTTGGGTATGAGGAAACCCTAAAGACTCGTAGCAATAGAAATAGAAAAGTATGCATTCGTCAGGATGAGGGTGATTCACCATGAGTTAAAATTGATGGTTGAGGGCATAAGAGATACATATATTTTATCCCCTGTAAGTTGGGAGGATTCGAGGAAACCTTGAGATAATTCGAAGGATAAATAATGAGACGCGGATAGACTGAGGAGACAAGAAAGTAAGAAATTAATAAAATTGGATGAAGGAAGTGACCTTCAAGAAGGTGAAGTGTAAGACCGGTGGCATGATACCCAGAAAGGGAGACGCCAGATATGAAAGATATCCCAACATTGAGGTGACTGTTGAGATAAACAACAAAAGTAAATAAGGAATTATTAAGAAGAGGTTCACGTTGAACACGACCAATATCTTCCAGAACATCCTTGTTATCATTACCAAATTAGGCAAGAAAAGCGGATAACCATTTTTATCTTTTAGAGGCCATGTGGATTGACCTTAACTTGAATAAGGATGCTATTGTGAAATTCGGTATAGACTATCGAGGTGGAAATGATTGAATAAGATACCCTTATCAGGGATATATGACTTGATTTATCCATGGAAGGATGCATGTACCTTTTTAAAGGTGGAATTAAGGATAGAACATCGGTAACTTAAAACGAATCCTAGGGGAATGCATAAAGGTTGGCATTTCACCCTTAATAGGGACATCATGAGTTTTGACAGTATGAATTGGAAAGGATTAAGGTAATAACAACCTTTAAGGATCAGTGGAGAAATTTTTCAGAAGTATATAGACAATGGTTTTAGTATTAGTAAATGGTATTTTGATATGCCCTATATCTAGGGAATACAGGAGGAACGATTGAAGGATAACCTTAGAGGTTTTACAAGGAGAAAGGTAATATTCAAAAATTCTCAAGAATAGAAATGTTGATAAAGAGAATATAACGTAATTATAATGATGCCAAGTGGGGCACGTGTTAAACCACGAGAAAGTATGGATCGAACCAGTAAAGGTAAAAATTGTTCAGGGCAATTAGAGCCTAAGATAAAAGATGTTCTAAGTATAATTGAGAGTCAGTCGTGACAGTGATTAACCTCTAAAGACTGAGGCAATAACTTATGGAAAAATGGTGATATTTTTTTTTTTACTCATCTGATTTTAAGGAAAACATCTTCACATAAGCTGTGATTGAAATGAGGTAGAAAATTTATTTGGAGGTGGTTAAAATGACATTGACTGTAAGGAAATTTTACTATCAGGAAAGGCCAAAGAGGTGGCCGACACTTTAAAGGTAAGAGGATAATTATAGGTGCTTGTGCCAAAGGAATACAGTGATGATGGTTAAAGCTATGAAGGTTGTATTATGGTTTGGAAGATTGACATTCCTTCTGATGACTGTGCAATACCCAACTGTAATAGTAGTTTGGTAAAGGTTTAATTTGTGTAATCGCCATGAGCGGGCTATCTATCTCAGAAGGTACTATCTTGAGAATAATCCAGGACCATGTTTCAAAAAGGACTAAACGAACCTTTGAGTTAAGTCTTCTATTGAAGGCATATGATTAAGAATGGTATTAACTTGCTATCGTTGCTTTGATTGAAACTCTTCTGCAATTTTATCTGCTTCATGTCATGAAAGTACGTCAGGATCTGGAGTGTTCTTCATGAATTATGAATGGGGGGGGTTATGTTAACTCCTTAGAAGTATTCTATACGACATGTATGGACTCCGTATGGTTAGATATTAAGATTTCATGGAAAGTGAATGACGACAGTAGGTCAGTGGTGGACCATAGTAATGCAGCAATGATTCTGCGAGTAATGAGCTGGTTACAACCATGAGAGTTGTATTGGAATGGATGTTGAGATTAAGTACCACTAATCGGGTCGTGGTGATGTATAAGTTATCATTGAATAGACTAATTAAGTAGATTATTTACCTATTGAATATTTATTCCTCCTTATCAATAGAGGGTCGTATGACTATATGAGGAAGGTTGCGGTGCAAGCATAAAATTCTAGTAATGATGATGTCTAGAATGAGATCCCAGGTTCGATTTTCAATGTCGAGGGAGTTTCAAAGGTGATTGTGTATAAGCTCGAGGAAGAGCATGGGTCCATAGAATGATGGACGGAATAGCAAAAATATTTAGGCATGTGAAATACGATGCTATAATACTTGATGTTGATATAAATACATATATGTTTTGTTCTCCTATGACAAACCTCTATAGTTCAGAGGTAGATTCCAAGCCAGATATTTTATGGCAATATTTTTTTACATATATACAATTCTCTTCAGTTCGTTCTTTTCTCTTCTTTTCATTTCAAGTAAGCTGAGAAGAACAACCCTTCCAGAAGGGGAGGTATTGCCGAATGACTATCTATCTTTGTGATAGAAGCCTAGTAGGATACCATCTATTGTTTAGTTGCTTGTCAAGTACTAAAGGCTGGCCACCTTCTGTACTAACTATGCGATATAACAAGTGTTCATGATCATAGTGATCTCTCAACGAATTCCTTTACTTCTATATGATTGATCAAACTTTGGGAAATAGAAACAGCTGAAAAAGGAGTAATAAAGTTGTGGTGGTATTCGGAATGGAAACACATTCATGATACTAAGGTTGATGTGGTTATTAAAAGGTTATAGAACGCTAACGAGCAAAAGTATAACCAGTATAATATTAGGAACGGAAGGTAGTAGAGATTACGAACTCGAAAAGAATGGGTATTGAGAAGCAAAAGCTTTAATGCTAAAAGCTATAATGAGAGTCTGTGCAATAGACTTGAAAGAAATTGGAATGATCACTTAACACGGATTGAGTTTTCTTATGACAATAGATCATATGTCAGTATTGAGGTATCGCCTTATGAGATCCTTGAGGGAAGACAATGTCGATCTCCCTTATGTTAGGATGAAGTTGTAGAGCGCAAGATGCTCGGACCCGCAGTAGTCCAAAGGACCAGGGATATAATAGATCTAATCAGAGGACGGCTGGTAGTAACCCAAGATGGATATAAGAGGTATGTTGATTTGACTCAAAAGGACAAAGAGTATGAAATAGGGGACCTAGTAATGTTATAGGTATCCCTTGGAAAGGATTGATGAGGTTCGGAAAGAAAGGAAAGCTAAGTCTACAATTTGTTGGACCCTTGGATATATTAAGACATTTTGGGAAGTTAGCATATGAGCTAGCCCTACCCCCGAACATGTAGCAAGTCATAACGTGTTTCAAGTATCAATGTTAAGGAAGTGTAATTCGGATGCCAGACAAATAGGGGCATATGAGCACATAGACACGCAACCCGACGTAACATATATGGAGCAAACAGGAAGGGTTATAGGGTGAAAAGGAACAAGTGCTTAGGAGAAGGGTTATCAAACTAGGCAGAGTTTGGTGATAGGACCACAATGTGGGAAAATTTACTCAAGAATTAGAAAGTGCAATGCTAAGAGAGTATCCCTATTCATTTTCTATCTGATTCCGGGACGGAATCCTTTTAAGGAGGGGAGACTGTAATAACCCCAATTTTTGGAAATTTTTGAAACCTTTATGAATAGTAATTTTGCAGATTATGCTGAATGAGAAAACTTTTCATGCCACACTATGTAGGGGTTCTGTTATGGATATTCTGAGATTTTATTAGTACTCTATATGGTATATAAGTGTATGTAAAGATCGTCAGAATCCAATTTCGGACACTTTGATTTTTCCCGAAAATCTACCAGATACAGAAAGAATTGAGTATAAGGTAACAGAATAAAAAGGATTTAAATTCAAGGATTATAAGAGAGGATCATGAAAGGAATATAATGTATTGAGAAAGGTTAAAGAAACCTAAGTAATAAGATCCCGGGTATGATCCCTCAAACGATAAACAAAAATGAAAGTTAAGCGAACCGTATAACAGATCAGCGGTCAATAGGCAAGCAATTAGGAGTTAATCAAGGAGGTTAGGGATGATGATGTCATCAAACCAACAAGGTGTGGACAAGTGGAAGCATTATGACATGTGCAAGATGACATAAGCATGACAAGGGGTTTTGTTTTGTTGGTTGATTTTAGGCCATGTAAAATTTACCATGGTAAAAAGCTAAAACATTTTCCAAGGCCAAAAAGGAGAAGCAACCAAGCAAATATCATAAAACACAAAAATTAGAAGTTGACTTTCCCATTTCAAGAAGAAAGCTCTCGGCTAAAACAAACCCAGCAACTTCAAACTGCCATATCTCCTTCAATACTCACTCAAATGTTGTGTTCTATAGCTCGTTGGAAAGGTATTGAGATGTCCTACAACTATTGTTCACAAGTCTCTTCCAAATAAGCATGGTAAGACCCTAATTTTTACAGTTCTTTAAATCGGACTTTTAGAAACTTTAAAGCCTAACTTTGTGTTCTTGATTTCTTTGGAAAGATCAAGCTTGTAGAAGGCTCCCTAAGGCTTCCTAGAAACTTAACACCTCCCAAGGAAGGTATAAATCTTCACACCCTTTAGTAATAAGTTTGAATGTTGAAGTTTGGAGATGGTTTGGATGGATGAGTAGTAATTTGAATGATAAGCATGATTCGAGCTTAATTGTTAAGTAGTTTAGTTGAATTTGGAGATGTTATAATATATGATTGGATTGAGATCCTTGAGCTTATTATGACTGAAATCAGTAGCATTGATGTGTATCTTGAGTTGTTGTTGATTGGTAGTTGGATTGATATGATTTGGAATGCTAAAAATTTGGGAAATCGCGTAAACATAGCCGTCGTAATGTCCGATTTACTTTAGACTGCTTTTGTTTATAACATTAGGACCCGAGAACTCCCTGCTAGGTTTTGACCATTTCCATGTTTAGATAGTTCATGTTACGAGCTTCGTTTTGATATGTGGTTCGTTTGATTCCGATGAACGGGTTAGGAGAAACGGCCGTTTTAAGTAACGACGTTTCGCGAATGAATCATTACCCCTCGCCTTACTTCGAAACATAGATTAAAGACCTTAAAGGACTAATTGAAGTATGAAACAATTATGTTAAGTGTGTTAGGAAGTTGGTAAGACACTCACGAAATAATCGCCTTAAAACCCTTAATGGTTAATTTATTAAAAATGGTGGAGCCGAGAGTACTCGAGCGACTTAAGTGAATCGTTAAGCGCGAAAGCGAACGTTAGGACTCTAAATGGTTAAAGTCTAGTTTCTTAAGCGACCGGGGTTTAATTCTGACTTATGTTGTTGTTCATAGGTTATCGGACCCACTCTAAGCTTAATTCTATCCGGGAGCACTCAGGCAAGTTTTCTATCCGTTATACTGTTGTTGTGATGTATACACTTGTATATGTATTATCTTGTGATAGATGCATGATGGTTAAATTAGCAAATTCTTGCGATATATTGTAGCATGTAATATGGTATATATGCATGCCTGTTTCGTATTCTTGCCATATATATCTGTTGGTTCAGTTGATCATACCTATGCTTGGGAATAGCGGTAATTTGCATATACCCTTAGTATAGGGACCCAAAGGTGAAAACATTTTCTAAAACCGGGAGTCGAGGATCCCAAGTAGATTTTATATATATATATATATTTATATATATGTATGGTTATAGTTTTCAAAACTATTAATCGAATAAGGTTTATTCGATAACTTTATATTATTTATTGAATATTACTTGAATATTCATTCGAGGACTTATGACTCCTTTATATTATTTATTGAATATTACTTGAATATTCATTCGAGGACTTATGACTCCTTTATATTATTTATTGAATATTATTTAAATATTTATTCGAGGACTTATGACTCCTTTATATTATTTATTGAATATTATTTGAATATTCATTCGAGGGCTTATGACTCAGTTCATATTATTTGATGAATATTATTTAAATATTCATTTGAGGATGTATGACTCCGTTATTTTATTTAATGAATATTATTTATAATATTCATTCGAGGTATTATGACTCCGCTTATTATTTAATAATATTCTTTATTTTATTAAAGAATAATGTGTCGATAATCAAACTTACTTTTGATTATTCATATAAAGATATTACTTCCGTATAAGTATATCTTTGGTTATTTAAGAGTCATTTCAAGTATAAGTTTTACAACATCTACTTCAATTATTTTTATAAAGATTATTCTTTATGGGAATATTATTTAAATAATAATATTCAGATATTTTTATATATTGGGACTAATTTATTTTATTAAATCAGCATCACTCTAAATATTCTTAAAAATATTTTCGAGTCTTCAAAATGATTTTTAAAAGTTAGAGCGGATCCCAAAACTCATTTTTATATTTAAGATCCTCCTTTCGAAGGGGATTTAAATACTCGCTCAAAACCTGAGGGATCCGGCTCTGTGGTGTATTTTATATTCGCAACAAGGTTGCTATTCTGATAAAAGAGTTTTTGATTACTTACCCAACGCTCGGGAAGTAAAATTCTTGGAACAAGTTAATCCATTAACAGGCATCGCCTGGGAAATATTGGTGAGTTTTCCTTTCCAACTAGATACGACTTCTTGGTGGAGCCGTACCAACAAGTTTCTACTTGGGGAAAGGGGGGACGAGCTTTACGTTTCAGAGTCATGGATTTCATCTGAACTAGGAGTGGCGTAAGTGGTCGAGTAGCGCCGGCCCAGCCTTATTATATTGGCCCAAATGGCCCGGAAGTTCCGCTAAGGCGGTCCATTCCTTAGGAGTTCAGTGTTCGGTTGACAAGTAAATCCGACAGGTTCTCCTCTACATGTAGAAAATTGTGGGGTTGTACTACTACGACTGATCATCGTAAGTGGTCTTCCAGGCGCGGCAAACTCCCGTAATGAGTTCATCATCCAATTGGATATTTCTGCAACACTACCCAGAGTACTTCGATAGAAAGGCTACGGTTGGGCGATTGTTGAGTGTTGGCAGGGTCAAGTTTTCAAAATGATGTTTGCATCAAATGAAGTATCTCATAACTTCATTTTATTTTGATGATATTTTAAAGATTTAATCTATTCAAATCTTGTCTTGTAGTCTCATCTATGTGATGAACTGTTGAAAGCTCATTATAACTTGAACGGTGGTAGTTCAAGCAGTATTTGGAAAAGATATAAGTATATTGGAGTATCTTGTAACTTCATCTTTTAAACTTATATCTAGTAAATGATTATCTGGTGCTTGTCAAAGATTTTCAGAAAAACGTTGAGACAAGGTTTGATATATAAGATCACCTTGCAACGATAGTTTTATACAATTATAAACTGGAACTCTGTGTGTATTATGCATGGAAGAGGACTTCCAATATTTTGAAAAGTATATATGTATATATATACTGAATATTTTGCGACTTGGTCGTGTTAAGATATCAGCTTGGTTCATTTATTCTTGACCAAGACTTCCATGAGTACTATGAGAAGGCTCATATATTGTTAATCATTATACATATTATTTTGTTGGGCTTGCTGCTCACCCTTGCTTTCTTCTTTCATCACACAACATCAGATAGACAAGATGAACAGGACAAAGCTTCCAATTCGCAAGCGATTAGGAAACGTTCTGCAGTTTCCTATAGGCGTTGATGTCGCTGTAGCTGAGGTAGGAACTACCAATAGGCTAGGCTTTCAACTTTTGATGTACCAGACTTATGTATCTTTATCAATTGTAATAATGGCAAAGAAAATGTAAATTTATTCAGAAAACCTTTTAAGGTGTATTGACAGATAATTGTGGAATAAAGTGACTTGTGATTATTTTTGGGAATTCATCTCTGAGACTGTAACTTGTGGTGTGTGTGTGTATATTGTGGGGTCACAGTACAGAGTAGTTGATTGTTTAATAAGATTGGGTGTTATTAAGGGAAATGGAACTCGTGACAGCCCGGATCCCTGACCCCGGATTTGGGGGTGCTACAGGTTACTGAGTTGCCTTTGTCACAAAGCTGGCTGATACTCAACAGATTGTGTTTGAGACCATCCACTAAGGCAACCTCTTCAATGATGACATTGTCCTTTGAAATCAAGCCATATTCCACAGGATAACCTTTGATGTCATCTCCAAAAGTAATACTTGGGCCAGCTCTCTCCTTAAACTCTGTGAGCAGGGTAGAATCACCAGTCATGTGTCTTGAACAACCACTATCCAAGTACCAAAGATTCTTTCTATTTCCCTGCACACATCAAAATCAAATCAAGTTGATTTTGGTACCCAAGTTTCCTTGGGTCCTGCCTTGTTAGCTTTTTTCTTCTGTTTCTTAGGTTTTATCTCATTTGACTTAGGAATTTCAGATTCTTCCTTAGTCAATTGGGTTGTACCTTTGAAACCACTAAATGCAACAGAATTATCATGCATGTTATGGCTAACAGGAAATGGCATGCTTGGTGCAAACATGTTATTCCAGTAAGGCATGCTAAATGGCATTTGAGGCATGTTGTATGCAACATAATAAGGATTAGGTGTAAATGGCATATTAGCAAACTGTGCATTCATATTCTGTGTAGGCATAGCATTAACAGGCATGGGAGGCATGGCATTCATGTTAGGAAATTGAGGCTGAACAGACATGGGAGTAGGCTTGGCAGATTTGCAATTAACAGACAAATGATTTACACTACCACACTTGACACCGATTTTTCTAGGAGCATATTTATCAGGTGTGTAGTTTTTATGTTTGTTAATCCCTACTTTACCATTCCTATTGTTTTTCTTTTTAGTCTCTGTTTTTACCTCTATTTTCTCAAGTCTGTCACTTAACTATTTGACAGCCATGTGACCAATATTAGCCTTTTTCCCTTTCTTAGCTTGACTTGACTCTCCTGAAACAAAGTTCTTGGAAACAGACCCATACTTTTCATTTAGCTTGATTAATTTGGCTTTGCTAATGGGTTTGCTTACAGCCGACGGATGAGGATTTTCATCATTCGACGGATAACACTTTTTGTTATCCGACGGATAGTCCTCATCATCCGTCGAGTCTACATCTGTCAACAATCCATCTACCAAAATAGGTTCTAGTTTCTCTTTATTCTTCTTCCAGGCTTCATCACAAAAAGACTTAATTCCTTGAACTTTGGTGATTTGAGCATGAACATCCCTGGATGTTTTCCATGCTTTAATCACCTCTTGTTCATGCACGAGTTGCTTCTTCAAAATTTCTTCCTTTTTCAAGGACTCAGTTAATTCCTCCTTGGCAATCTTACACTCAATTTTTAGTTTCTCAAACTCAACAAACTGAGACTCAAGCACATTATTCCTCTCACTTAAAAATAAGTTGTTTTCTTTGATTTTAGCATTTTCTTTAGTGAGAGACTTAAGTGTAACACGCAAATGATACAATTTTGTAGACATGTCATTTATGGCATCATTACACTCAGCTTTAGATAAATGTGCAAGATTTGTAGTGATTACCTGATTGCTTGAGGAACTTGTCTCTGTTTCATCAGACTTGGCAATTAGGGCTAGATTGACATAGCTGACATCTTCATCTTCATCCAAACCATCTGCTGCCCAGTCATTTTCTTGTGTAATAAAAGCCCTTTCCTTTTGTTTGAGTAGATCAAAGTATTTTTGCTTATAATCCACAGACTCAAACCTTTTCTTACTGGAATCTGACTTTCTACACTCATTTGCAAAATGCCCTGCCAAGCCACATTTGAAACATTTGAATTTTGACTTATCCACCATGTTTCTATTTGGCTTGGCTGCTCCAAAGTTCTTCTTGAACTTGAGCTTGGCAAATCTCCTTGAAAGAAATGCTAGGTGCTCATCAATGTCCTCCATGTCATCTTGGCTCAATGATTCTTCACTTTCTGCAGCTAGCCCCTTACCCTTATTCTCACAGACCTTTGAAGTTGATTCTACAGCTTCCATCTTCACTTCCTTCTCCTTTTCCAGATCAGCAACTAGTGCAATGGATCCTCCTTTCTTCTTTCCTCTCTCCATTCTTTCATCCTGCTCTATCTCAAGCTCATAGGTCTTCAGAATGCCATACAGTCTCTCCAAAGTAAACTCCTTATAATCTTGTGAGTTTCTCAATGAGACTGCCATTGGTTTCCATTCCTTTGGAAGAGATCTGAGAAATTTCAGATTGGAGTCTTTAGTCTGATAGACTCTTCCATGCAACTTAAGAGCATTTAGTAGTTTTTGGAATCTACTAAAAATGTCAGTGAGTGACTCACTTTCTTCATTGTGAAAATGCTCATATTGCTGAATCAGGAGCTGCATTTTATTTTCTCTTACTTACTCAGTGCCTTCACAAATTATATGTATTGTGTCCCAAACTTCCTTGGCAGTTTTGCAGTTGATAATGTTATCAAACATGTCTGCATCAACTCCATTGAATAGAATGTTTATGGCCTTTTTATCTTTCCTGACTTGTTCAATGTCAGGATCAGACCATTCATGCCTTGCCTTGGGAACAGATGGCTCGTTTCCTGTTGCAGCTCTCATTGGAACATGAGGGCCTCTTTCTATGCAGTCCACATAGGCCTCATCTTGAGAAAGCATATGAAGATGCATCTTTACCTTCCAATGATGGTAATTATCTTTATCAAGAAAAGGAATCTTGACTCCAACATCTTTCTTGTTCATCTTGTTGAATTGTTTTGATCTTTAAACTCTTTGTAGATTAAGAGCTTGCTCTGATACCAATTGTTAGTCCCTTAACAATATAGCAAGAATTACAGAAGGGGGGTTGAATGGAATTCTTGAACCTTTTTCTCGAAATAAAAATGTTCAACTCGAATATAGATATAATGTTTTGATTAGCACAATGCGGAATACAAACTTAATTGAATCAAAACATAAGTAATTAAAAACAAGAGTCTTTAAAAACTTTCTGGTGGTTTTAAACAATTCCACCAGAGATATATATAATATATCGAGAGGACTCTGTGTGCAGGAATGCTCACAGCTGCTTACAAATTGAACTACTGAGAATACAGGAAATGCTAATGATTCTGCTTACAAAGATTTCTCTATTTTTTTTGTGTTTCTCAGCTATCTCAGTTATTTTTCTATTTGCTACTCTCTTGGTTTATATAATACCAAGATTACAAAGTCAAAAAGACTGAACAAATGTAAAAACTATCAGTATTAAGCTTTGCTGCTTTTTGTCCTCTATTACCCAGTTAATGGGCTTCCACAGTGTGTTTGTATACATCTCGACGGCTGTGTGTCAGCTTTCACTGTTCAACTGCTGTTTGAATTCTTCATATGATCATCCGTCGACTTTCAGAACATCCGTTGATGGTTTAATTGATCATCCGTCGACTGCTATATTAAACATCCGTTGATAGTCATTTGATCATCCGTCGATGGCTTTGTTAATCATCCGTCGGTAGCTATTTTGGCACTTGACTCTATTTCACTTATGCAGAATTACAAGACATCATTTATGTACAATTAATCAACCTATTCTGCATATCTAGTTAAAGTCAACATGACTTATATGCTACCAAAGATTCTATACAAAGGTGCATACATAACTGTGCTACAAACTTATTATTACATAAGCTACTCACTCGATGGATAATAAGTTAATCATCCGTCGGGACTATAATGAGTTATCCGTCGGGACTATAATTCTTATCCGTCGAGTGCTACATAATTTCACTAAGTAAATTCTACTTAGATGTTTTGTTTATGTAATCATCAAGTACACAACATATGCACAACACATATTTCTGCATATTTTATTTTACGTTTATTTTTATAAATTCAGAAAATCATTTTTTAATTATTTAGTAAATCAAGTTATTAATTTGATTAATTATTTGATTTATTTTATAAATAAATCTAAATTGTTTTCTTATTTTAGAAATTCAAAAATTTATTTATTTACTTGTTAATTTAATTATTTCTTATTTACTTATTATTTATCTAAATTGATTAAATATTATATAATTAATCAATTTATTTAAATAATTTGCAATAAATTCTATTTAATTCCAAAAATTAGGGGAAAATTATTTTTAAATCTGATTTTTTCTATATAATTATTTAAAAATATATTTGAGGTTCAATTGTTTTTGAATAATTAATTATTTTGAACAATGATTGATTTATTCTTGTTTATTGAATAATAATTGAACCGTTTATCCAATTTAATCGAAACGAAAACCCTTAGACTTAGAAAAATGACCTGATTCCATTAAAAATAGTTTTAAGTCTTAATTTCTTACAGGAACGAGGCGGCTTACGATATTTATTTATTTACAGACTCTATTAATTAGAGATACGAGTCTAATAAATCTCAGAAAATTAGGAAACAAGTTAGATGTAGTTTGTTAATGCAAGTATAGATCTAGTGTCGAACCTAAAAATATTTTCAAGACTAAATTGACTACGGGACTTATGTGCTATGTGATTAATCGAGTCCTAATTTCTAGATAATCGATATACGAGTTAGTCAGAATCGTATGGGTAAACAATCAGGGCTACGTGACCTCGGTCTGAGATACGATTATGATGTATGTCAACTAAATGAGTATCTTTCTTTGATAGATAAACCTTCAATAAGGTGGATTCAACCCGTGCACGAGAATTGTAATATAGCCAAAGTAGAACAAGTATCAGGAAAGTTTTTTCTCTATTCTAAATTCAGAATAGTGAATTGCTTTCTTCTTTTCCAATTCTCAACTTAGTAAACACTGATAATTCCTATATACATACACTGATACATAGTTACTGCTCTTTTGTTGATATTTCACTTCGATTCCTGATTTCTCCTTATCCGCTGAATACTCTATTCACTTTCCAATAGAATACCCACTTTATATATTTTGAAATACTCTGATGTTGAGATACATTAAAGCATACCGATTGTTCCGGATGCTGATCCATGGACTGGATGGTTACTATATGGGTTGGGTATAAACCGGACCCTTATTTATTAGGCCATAGTGGCTGGGTACCCTATATGTTGGTGGGTCTATACAGTTGGGTATAGATCCGCACTGTACCCTGACTGATCAGCGAGTTATAGTGTATATATTGTTTTTTATGTCAAATCTAATTTATTGGTAGTCTCCGATAGCGGCCTTCATTATTCCCTGCTGAAAGATGTGGTTACCCGAACAATCAGATTACCTAGTCATTTAACATTCTCTTTATACTATATATATATATATATGTTGTTGACTTGTTGAGCAATTATGGCTTACCCCTATTATTGTTATTCACCTTGTTTTTCAATTATGGCCGAGAATGAAACCCATCTGTACTCGAGTGGTTAAGAAGCGGGTCCAAAGGCGGGACCCTCTGGCACCAAGGGTACTAATTCCAATTCAAGGAGAGAGTTTTGAGAACCCAGGCAGGTTTAGTGTGAACAAATTTAGATATTGTTTGAATAAAAGAAACTTGGTCTAAAACTTATGTAGATAACTGGTTTGTAATAAAGAGGACTTGCAAGACTATTAATTTTGGTTGTTTTTAATAAAGGTAGTGGATTGTTCTTACTTTCATACTTTAACTTTAAAAGATCCTGAGTATTAGTAAAAAAAAGGGGTTAGTTATATGTTTAAATAATTATTGTACAGGTTTAATAATGTAATTAGTGAAAAATAATCCCCAGATCTAGATCCCGGATTTGAAGGGTGTTACATATATTGAACGCCATTCACATGGTATGTAAAAACAAGAATAAGAACAAGAAAATGAAGATAAGGAAAATAAGAGTTTTTACTGACAAAGAGAATATTGTCCCTGCATACCGAGGAAGAACATTTTCTCCCCTAACTCCTGTCTCTGTATTAGGTAATTACTAATGTTTCTTTGAACCTTATTGTTTGTATTTACTTTTTTATGGGAGTTTAATGGAACATTCGATACGGATGCTAAAACTTTAACTATTTCTTGCAGTTAATACTCCTATGCAGGATCCATTTAATTCCCAACTATCCAGCAGGACCACAAACGTTTGTCAATCATATTCCTCTGGTTTGCTGATCCTTGAGTCTTTATACAGTTAGTTATAGGAATGATAGCTTGCATTTAATTTTTTTTCTGACATGAATGTTGTTCCTAATATAATTGCAAGGTAGGAAAAGCGTTACGAGCACAAATGTTGCTAAAAATATAACCCCAAGGGCGAGATCACCATTCTCCGATATTACTAATTCAACAACTCCTTCACTACCAAGTGCTACAAAGGACAAGGGTAAGGCTCCCATGGTTTTTGGTTACTCGACATGCAACTTATTTCATGAACAGTTCAATATTATAAATGACATTAATGAAGAGGACTATCATGATCAACTAGATTTGTATACCTCATGCTTTCTTTATATTTATTGGGTAGCTTAAAACTAATAAATTAAACATTTATGAATTTGCAGATTCTTTAATAATTCGTGATTCACTGCAAGACAATCATGAAAGTGATGACTGTATTGGTAATGACATTAAAATATTACGATATTATGTTATAATAATGTTTTGATACAAAAATAGAGATAGATTTATAGATTGTTTATTTTTGAGCAGATGATTATTGCACAAAGGAACCTTGGGTTGATGACTTATGTGATGAAGATGCGCCTTCTACTTCAACCATAAAGAGAAATCCACGCAAGAAAAATGTCATTCCACATGAATATGCTTCATTGAGCAGTCCAGATGTTAGGTGCTCTCACTGTAATACACATATGTGGAAGGAAGAATGTGTAAATAAGAATGTTACACGAGGCACTCCAATATTTTCTCTTTGTTACAAGAAAGGTGAAATAAAGCTCAAACCTGCTCTTCCAACACCCCCGTACCTACTAAAATTGTATGCTGATAAAGTTAAAGGCCCTATTTTCCTACGCTGTATAAGGCTATACAACAGCATGTTTGCATTTACCTCTGCTGGTGGCAATGTTGACCATTCCATCAATGGTGGGAGATGTCCCTATATATAACGATTAAATGGACAGAATCATCATGTCTTCGGTTCGTTAATACCGAATGATGGCGATACTCCAAAATTCTATCAATTATATATTTATGATACAGTTAATGAAGTTAATAACAGACTTTAGTGGGTTAACAATGCTGATCAAATCAGGTTGACGCTCATGTAATTGAAGGACTGATTCAAATGTTGGATGAGACCAATGAATTGTGTCAGAAATTTTGTATGGCTCATAATAGATTTGAAAATAATGATATTGTTGATTTAAAAATTGAGTTGAAGGTTTGTCGAGCAGGAGGGAGAATCACATTTCTCCCTCTGATGATGTAGATGGAATAATGGTTGGAGGGACTGACTGTTAGGGATTCGAGCATTAAAACGTAGCGGAAAATCAAAAATTTTGAATCCCTGCCGCAGGATCTATGTATAAATACTGGATGATTATGGAGAATAGATGTTTACCTTAATAAAGCTTTCCTTCTGATTGTAATGGACATCCTGATTTTGATGAACCAACACAGCAGCCCTCCTTTCGAAGATCTGCTCTCCAAAGGTGTCCACACGAACGTCTGATCTCCAACGATCACTGTGGCCAGTACTAGTCGATTTGGTTACCTTCTTTCTCTCTCTCTCTCTCTCTCTCTCTCTAGCCTCTCCCGGATGTAGAGCTACTAGGGTTTTTTCACTAAAAATGTGATTCAACCTCTAAACCTAAAAATATACATCTTAATGCATATATAGGGGAGAGAGAATGAAGGCCTAATTCTAAACCTAATGGGCTTCTAAAAGACCCATTCTGATTTTTGGGTTTATATTATTATTAAATTCGAATTCTAATATATTTACAATTAATCAAGTCCCACTTAATTAATTTAATAATTAAATTTGAATTAATAATAAACAATATTTAAATTCAAAATTTAAATAGCACTATGTTTTAAACATTCTTTGTGTGTGACCCTTTAGGTTATTATTACGTTGACAATAATTTTATTTTCTAATAATAAAATTATAATTGGTGATTCAATTAAACCTTTCGTGAATAATGTACAATGTAATATAATCCTTTTAGCCTTATATTATAGATCAAACTTGAGGCATGCATTGTGTCATCCTCTGCAAACGTTTAATCCTTCTTTCCTTGATTAATGAGTAACCTATTAAACAAATTAGTATTTGAGAATGACCATGCATTTTATAGTCTTACTCAATCAAGAGCCAATAATATCACTCCTTTAATATAGGAGGGTTAAATTACATCTAGATCATTCATATTTCTCATATGATTCATAATATACCCAATGTCTACTTTTATGATTACCCGGTCAAGGATAACTTTCAATAGTATCAACATATATTAATTCTCTTATAGAAATATAATAATTTCAGGTCTAAGGACCAATACATCATTATCACTGTGAGATTAACTTATGACACTTTAAACATGTAGCATCTCACAACGGGTCAATCCAGCACTATGTATTTAATACATGTGCCTGTGTTTTGACTTTAGTATCACCACACCTATGATTAATGAGATGTGATCATCAGTCAATAAACACACTAGTCTCAACATATTTATTATCGTCCCTTAATAATAATACTTGACTAGGGACGTTTAGGAATAATAATACTATTATCATAATCTTATTTCTAAGTCACGTACTTAGAGATATAGATTTACATATCATATGCCAAGGACATTTATTAATCTAACATTTATCGCAGAAAATAAAGATATAATAAATTACTAAAGAATAATCCATAGAATCATAATTAATAATTCAAATGTTTCATAATATAAACATAATAGTGTTGTCTCTGGAGCAAAAACATTAACACAGACACCACGACCACAAACCGTGACATCATTGTTTATTCTAAAATGGATAAGTTAGAACGTGTATCTTACATTCATCCCAAGATCATGGCTTTACAATATCCTCTCTTATTTCCAGATGGTAAAGACGGTTACCATAATAAAATTCCATTTCAAAGAGCTGATCCACATCAACTAAAGAGCATGATATGATTTCGATGAAAGATTATTATTCTTATAAATTTCAAGTGAGATGTAACGAAGGTAACATACTTAGTGTAATTTAGATATTTTTAAGTTAGATGATTCCCACCAAAGAATTAAATTACTCATGTTACTGATGCATTATACTTATATATGCAGGGTTGACCTATAGATTAGGTGGTCGACTATTCCGGCAGTATGTTGTTGATGCCTTTTCATGCATTGAGCATACCAGATTGTATTGGTTCCGAAAGAATTAAACCATATTAAGGAATTAATTATATCATCATATTTGTGATTCCATGCAAATAGAAGATTCAGATATATTAAATATGGGTAAATGAGTCATTTTTCCAGCTGGTTATGTTGGATCAAAATGTTATATTCAACAGAATTTCCAAGATGCGCTTGCTGTCTACCGTCATGTTGGGCATCCAGATTTCTTCCTCACAATGACATGCAACCCAATATGGGATGAAATTCAGAAAATGATGGTGTATCTTCCAGGATGTCAATCTCAGAATTGTCCTGACATTAATTCTAGGGTTTTTAAAATGAAGCTGGATCAAATGACATATGACATAAAGAAGAAACCTTATTTTGGGAAATGTGTTGGAAGTAAGTTATATATGATTGCAACGTTTTCGTTCATTCATCCATTTCATTATTTTTGTACTAAAAAATTGTTATATGTAAAATTTAGTTATGTAAGTAGTTGAATTTCAAAAGAGAGGACTCTCACACGTACATATGCTGATTTGGCTTGATAGTGATTCGAAGAAGTATCTTAGGCATAATGTGGACAAATTTGTGTCACCGGAGCTAGCTTTGGCTATCAGTTATGTTCAGACGCTCGATTCCATATGTAATAGCGTATTCATTCTCCAAAATCGGACACCAAACACAGATTTTAGCAAATCCGCTGCATCCGATTCAAAATCGTATCAAATATGATTCTTATAATTAGAAAAAACACAAAATATGTATATATCAGTATATATACAGATTATATAATTATCATATGATTATACAACTCTCATGAATATCATATATTCAAAACATATATATACATACACATATATAAACATAACAACATGTAAAACATACAAAATCGCATATATAACAGTCATGGAATATTGTATACATGTTATCATCATAAAACCAGTAAACACATAAACGAATTAAACACTTTTCACAAGTAGCTCTAATGCCATTGTTGGGTTTCGAGCACATAAACGCAACAGAAACAGTAATTAAAAACGTAAAAAATCAGAATTTTCGAAACCCACCGTAGGATCCATGCGAAAAATATATATTTAATTCGTAGATCAGATTGTTTACCTTAAGAAGCTTTACCAATTGTTTGACTAATGGGGATCCAAAACTTGTTCAATCACCACGCATCTCGCTCTCGCGATCTACGCTCTATCGGTATCCACACTAATGCTTGAACTCAAGGATTGGATGTGTACTAGCACAAACTCGTTTCTTCTTGCTCTCTCCATCTTCTCCCTTGGTGGCTAGGTTTTTAGTAAAAATCTTTTTTTTTCACACAAAAAATCAGCCACACAAGAGATATTATATACTAAATAGAAAAACGAATTATAACTCTTAACTAATTAGGAGTTATTATTAATTCAAAATTCCTATTTGTATTATAATTAAGTCTCACTTAATTATTTAACAAATAAATTTCATAATTAATATTAGTAAATTCGAATATCAATATTTATCTAATTAATTAAGTCATACTTAATTAATATTATAAATAATTCGAATTACTTTAATATAATTTAAATCCAATTTAAATTAAATAATCCTTCAAGCATTCTTAGTGTGTGACCCTATAGGTTATTATTACTTTGCCAATGAATTTTAAATCTAATTTAAAATTATAAACAATGAGCGGCAGCTAGTAATACATCATTGCTACCCAAGTAATAATTATTGAATCGGTGAGACTAAACCTTTTAGGAATAATGTACAATGTAATATAATCCCTTTAACCAAATATTATAGATTAAACTAGAGGCATGTAATGTGTCATCCTCATCATAGTTTAATCCAAGTTTCCTTGATCAATGAGTAGACTATCATATCAAATCAACATTTGAGTGTAGCCACACATTTCATAGTCTAGCTCACACAATACGCCAATAATATCACTCCTAAAATAGGAGGGTTAAATCCCATCTAGATCATTCATATTTCTAATATGATTCATAATATACCCAATGTCCACTTTTATCATTACCCGGTCAAGGATAACTTTTTAATGGAATCAATGTATATTAATTCTCGTATAGAAATATAATGACTTCATGTCTAAGGACCATTACATCATTATCACTGTGAGAATTACTTATGACACAACAGACATGTAGAATCTCACATTGGGTCTGTCCAGCACCATGTACATATATATATGCCTGTGTTTTTTACTTTAGTATCACTATACCTATGATCAATGAGATGTGATCATCAGTCAACAAACACACCAGTCTTAATGCATTATTATTGTCCCTTAATAATAATACTCGACTAGGGACCTTTAGGAATATTGATATTATTCTCATAATCTCATTTCTAAGTCACGTACTTAGAGATATAGAATTCCATATCATATTCCAATGACATTTATTAATCTAACATTTATATCGCGGTAAATTAAGAATTAATAAATTATAAAGAGAATAATCAATAGAACATAAACATTAATAATCCTAATGTCTTAAACTAAAACATCATATTGTTGTATCTAGGGCACAAACACTAACAACACACTATGAGACTGAGTGAAACACTTGAGTGTAGAGTGGAGTGAAATACAATGTGAGATCACTAAACAGAAATTACACACTTGCACTGTGAGGAATGGTTACCAAATAATCTCTTCACTTGGTTGGTTGATCCTAAGGTTTTACTCTGAATACATTTTAAAGGATTACTCAACTAAGGGGGAGAGATTATAAAGAGATTATGGACTGATAGTCTTTTTGTAACTAAGAAGAGGGATTTATAACTTTATTGCACTAAGGAAGGGAATCTTCATCTTAGGGGGAGAGATTATTGGGTTTTGGTTTTGGATTTCAAAATGTTTTCTATGTACTTTATGGGAAGATCCGAAGATTATTGAAGACAGTTTTTGGAATACGTATTTATCTGCAACTTTACATAAGGGGGAGAAGAATATGTTCTCTGCTGAAGCTGAATGTGTATAGGAGATGCGGTAGATATAAGATAGCATTATTTCCAAGTCTAGGATTGAAAGTTGAAAGCTGATTGAAGAGTTTTGGATAATGTTAGTTGAGTTATCCTCCAAACTGTTGCTTCTCCATTATTATTTGACCGTCAGGTGTAACAGTCAAACAGGGGGAGATTGTTGAGCAAGATTGACGTTATACGTATAACTCAACAATACTGGTTTGGATAACTCAACATAGAATAAGGAATTTGAAATAAACGATATTCCACTATGATCGGTACAAATTGTTTATTGGGTATATGCACAAAAGGTTTTGTTAGTTGCAGTGAAGAAGACGTCAATAGTGATCCGTATAAAGTTCATTAATATGTTCAGGCATCAGAGGAATAAGGTTTGAGTCATTCGAAGTAGTTATCAGAATCAATCTGAAGACCTCAGGATTCCTAGTGAAGTTGATTATATTTGGTAGAAGACTTAATAGTGGTTTGTACGGGTATAATACGAAGGTCTGAGAGCGGAACTAGTCGTCTGTGAACCAGATCTGTGCACTAGACGTTAGTGATCCGTGAAAGGAAACGAAGTGTTATTTTTAGAAACACTATTAAGTGGTTTTTGTACTCGCGGAGTCTAAAAATATTTTAAGTTACAAAACCCCAGAGATTAGAAGGCTTGCAGATTCAGAGGAGTTCAGCTCGAGGATTTACAAGATTTATTTTTAATCAATGACTGATTTTTTATTAAATGAATAAATGGAAATTAATTCATTTATTTATTAAATACTATATCAAAATTGATTTTAAAATAAATAAAGTAAAAATTGATTTTTATTAAATGAATAAATGAAACTCAAAACATTTATTTATTTAATTTAATATCAATATGTAATTTTGGAAAAATAAAATTAATGTTTGAAGTTTAATTAAATAAATAAATAAATTCAAATTTTATTTATTTATTTATTTTAAATCAAGCCTCCATTTTTTTTTCTGAATTAATCTTGACAGCCAGGAATTAGAACTTATCATGTACGAGAATAAAAAATCAGACTGTAGATGCATGCATGTTTTACAAAGTCAGGAGGGTGCAAAATTATCAAAGCATAGGAAACTTGGATGTGCATCCCTTTTGTGTGGCAGAGCAACAATCCAAGCGGGACCCAGCCTTCAACTTAAATAAACAAAAGAATGAAACAAATGAACAACTCATAAAACAGGCAGCTGCGTTTGTTTCTTGCATCACTCCCGCAACGCGCGCGTGCGGCGCCAGAAACACTCCCTTTGTTTCTATCCTGGCGCGTGGACAGCAACATCCTCCTGCGCCTGTTGTCTGTTCGAACAGAAAATCAAAAGAAGGGTTGTCTTGTTTCTTTATGTGTACAACACAGAAATAAAGCAAAAGAAGTTGCCTTTTATTTTTACTAGTCGCAGGTTGGTGAAATCTGAATGGGTCGCAAGTTGCTAGTTTGAAGAATATTAAAAATCAGTCTGGCAGCCCTTTGTATGTCGCAAGTTGAAAAAGGTGACAGTTGCAACGTGAAATTTAGTCGCTAGTTACATTTTTCTTCAAGTCGCAGTTTGCTCAATTCAACCCAAAAATTAGTGAGTCGCATGTTGTGTGTTTCTGAGTTCTGAGTCGCAAGTTGAGTAAAATGCTCATTAAAATTAAGGTCGCGAGTTAATTTGTGCAAGCTGTTAAATTCAAATGAGTGGATATTAAAGTGCCGCGTAGCCTCCTTCTCTCTCCATCCTACCACTCTATATAATCAATCAGCATCAAATTGAATCTGCATCCTCTCCATTTTTTTACAAGTGTGAAGTTCTTGCAAATTTATCTCAGCTCACTTTGAAAGCTTAATTTGACAAGGAGAGGTCAATTCCAATTTGTTCCACACCATTTAAAGTCTTACAAACTTGTAACACTCATTATTTAAAGCTCTCTTGATTGTATTTAATAACTTTTGAAAGGAGCTTTTGATTTTTAGAGTGATAAGAGAACCCTAGATTTATAGCTTATTTCTTTGGTTCTTTTTATATTTGTTGTTTCAGATCTTTGTATTTGGAGTTGTAAGCAAATCTCCGGGTATTTATACTTTTGAATAAAAACAATATCTACCCAGAACCTCTTCGTGTGTTTGATTCGTTTTAATTTTGAAATTTCGCTGTAATTAATTTTAGATAACAAAGAACATACATTCACCCCCCTCTGTGTAATAACCCCAATTTTTGGAAATTTTTGAAACCCTTATGAATAGTGATTTTGCAGATTATGCTGAATGAGAAAACTTTTCATGCCACACTATGTAGGGGTTCTGTTATGGATATTCTGAGATTTTATTAGTACTCTATATGGTATATAAGTGTATGTAAAGATCGTCAGAATCCAAATCCGAACACTTTGATTTTTCCCGGAAATCCAATAGATACGGAAAGAATTGAGTATAAGGTAACAGGATAAAAGGATTTAAATTAAAGGATTATAATAGAGGATCATAAAAAGGAATATAATGTATTGAGAAAGGTTAAGGGAACCTAAGTAATAAGATCCCGGGTATGATCCCTCAAACGATAAACGAAAACGAAAGTTAAGCGAACTGTATAACAGATCAGCGGTCATTAGGCAAATAATTAGGAAGTTAATCAAAGGGATTAGAGAGGATGATGTCACCCAACCAATGAGAAGAGGACAAGGAGGGGAGGATGACATCATGAGGATGACACAAGCATGACATGGGAAGGAAGAAGATGTGGTGGCTTTTTAACCACACAAAATCAAGGGGCAACTAGGTAATTTACTAAAACAAACACAAAAATCAAACCAACCAAGCCAAGCAAATCATTTTTCATCAAAATCAAAAAGAAACCAAGGCATTGTTCTTCATGCTCTTGGCCAAAACAGAACCAGCACACTAAAACTGCTGTATCTCCTTCATTTCTCACTCAAATATTGTGTTCTATAGCTCATTGGAAAGGTATTGAGATGGCCTACAACTCTTGTTCACAAGTCTCGTCCAAATAATCATGGTAAGACCCTCATTTTTACAGTTCTTTAAATCGGACTTTTAGAAACTTCAAAGCCTAACTTTGTGTTCTTGATTTCTTTGGAAAGATCAAGCTTGTAGGAGGCTCCCTAAGGCTTCCTAGAAACTTAACACCTCCCAAGGAAGGTATAAACTTCAAACCCTAGCCTTTACTTTATTTGTTAGTAAGATTAATGGTTGGTTTTGTGAAATGAGAAGCATGGATTGTGATTATTAGTAGTTTGGTTTGATTTGGAAGTGTTTTGGTAATTGAAGCTTGATTATAGTTCATAGGTCTTGATTGTGGTTGTTTGAGTTGAAAACCTTGGAGATTATGGACTGATGTGGTATGGTTTAGGTAAAGTTTTGTTGTATTGATGGTTATGAGTTGGTTGGTGGTTAATTGGAGTAGTTTAAACATTGGTAATCGCGTAAACATAGCCGTCGTAATGTCCGATTTACTTTAGACTGCTTTTGTTCATAATATTTGGACCCGAGAACACCCTGCTAGATTTTGACCATTGCCATGTTTAGATAGTTCATGTTACGAGCTTCGTTTTGATATATAGTTCGTTTAATTCCGATATACGGTTTAGGAGAAACGACTGTTTCAAGTAACGGCGTTTCGCGAACGAAACTTTTCCCCTCGCTTTACTTTGAAACATAGGTTAAAGACCAAAAAGGGTTAATTAATGTATGAAACATTTATGGTAAGTGTGTTAGGCAGTTGGTAAGACACTTGCGAAGGAATCGCCTTAAAACTCGTAAAGGTTAAATTATTAAAAATGGTGGAGCCGAGGGTACCCGAGTGACTTAAGCAAATCAGTAAGCGCAAAACAAGCGTTTGAGTCTAAGTTAGTTAAAGTATAGATTTACAAGTGACTTTGGTTTAATTCCAACTTACTTGTTGTTTATAGGTTACCAGACTCGTTCCGAGCTTTTTTTTCACCCCAAGTCGCTCAGGCAAGTTTTCTATCCGTTATACTGTTATTGTGATGTATATATGTATATGCATTATCTTGCGATAGATGCATGTTGGTTAATTAGCAAATGTTGCGATATATTGAAGCATGCTGATATGGTATATATATGCATGCCTGTTTCGTATTCTTGCCAAATATATCTGTTGGTTCAATTGATAATACCTATGCTAGAGAATAGCAGTAATTTGCATATACCCTTAGTATAGGGACCCAAAGGTGAAAACATTTTCTAAAACCGGGAGTCGAGGATCCCGAGTAGATTTTATATATATATATATATATATATATTTATATATATATATATATATGTTTATAGTTTTCAAAACTATTAATCGAATAAGCTTTATTCGATAACTTGATTTTATTAATGAATATTATCTTGAATATTCATTCGAGGACTTATGACTCCTTTATATTATTTATTGAATATTACTTGGATATTCATTTGAGAATGTATGACTCCTTTATTTTATTTAATGAATATTATTTATAATATTCATTCGAGGGCTTATGACTCAGCTTATTTATTTATTGAATATTATTTCGAATATTCATTCGAGGGCTTATGACTCAGCTTATTTTATTTATTGAATATTATTTGAATATTCATTTGAGGATCTATGACTCCGATTATTTGCTGAGATATATTCTTTATTTTATTAAAGAATAAGGTGTCGATAATCAAACTCACTTTTGATTATTCAAATAAAGATAGTACTTTCGTATAGGTATATCTTTGGTTATTTAATATTCATTTCAAGTATAAGTTTTAAAACTTCTACTTTAATTATTTTTATAAAGATTATTCTTTATGGGAATATTATTTAAATAATAATATTCAGATATTTTCTAATATATTGGGACTGATTTACCTTGTTAAATCAGCATCACTCCAAACATTCTTAAAAATGTTTTGCGAGTCTTCAAAATGATTTTTAAAAGTTAGAGCGGATCTCAAAACTCATTTTTATATTTAAGATCCTCCTTTCGAAGGGGATTTAAATACTCGCTCAAAACCTGAGGGATCCGGCTCTGTGGTGTGTTTTATATTCGCAACAAGGTTGCTGTTTTGATAAATGAATTGATTACTTACCCAACACTCGGGAAGTATAATTCTTGGAACAAGTTAATCCATTAACAGGCATCGCCTGGGAAATATCGGTGAGTTTTCCTTTCCAACTAGATACGACTTCTTGGTGGAGCCGTATCAACAAGTTTCTACTTGGGGAAAGGGGGAACGAGCTTTACGTTTCAGAGTCATGGATTTCATCTGAACTAGGAGTGGCGTAAGTGGTCGAGTGGCGCCGGCCCAGCCTTATTATATTGGCCCAAATGGCCTGGAAGTTCCGCTAAGGCGGTCCATTCCTTAAGAGTTCAGTGTTCGGTTGACAAGTAAATCCGACAGGTTCTCCTCTACATGTAGAAAATGGTGGGGTTGTACTACTACGACTGATCATCGTAAGTGGTCTTCCTGGCGCGGCAAACTCCCGTAATGAGTTCATCATCCAATTGGATATTTCTGCAACACTACCCAGAGCACTTCGATAGAAAGGCTACGGTTGGGCGATTGTTGAGTGTTGGCAGGGTCAAGTTTTCAAAATGATGTTTGCATCAAATGAAGTATCTCATAACTTCATTTTATTTTGATGATATTTTAAATATTTAATCTATTCAAATCTTGTCTTGTAGTCTCATCTATGTGATGAACTGTTGAAAGCTCATTATAACTTGAACGGTGGTAGTTCAAGCAGTATTTGGAAAAGATATAAGTATATTGGAGTATCTTGTAACTTCATCTTTTAAACTTATATCTAGTAAATGATTATCTGGTGCATGTCAAAGATTTTCAGAAAAACGTTGAGACAAGGTTAGATATATAAGATCACCTTGCAACGATAGTTTTATACAATTATAAACTGGAACTCTGTGTGTATTATGCATGGAAGAGGACTTCCAATATTTTGAAAAGTATATATGTATATATATACTGAATATTTTACGACTTGGTCGCGTTAAGATATCAGCTTGGTTCATTTCTTCTTGACCAAGACTTTCATGAGTACTATGAGAAGGCTCATATATTGTTAATCATTATACATATTATTTTGGTGGGCTTGCTGCTCACCCTTGCTTTCTTCTTTCATCACACAACATCAGATAGACAAGATGAACAGGACCAAGCTCCCAATTCGCGAGCGGATAGGAAACGTTCCGCAGCTTCCTATAGGCGTTGATGTCGCTGTAGCTGAGGTAGGAACTACCAATAGGCTAGGCTTTCAACTTTTGATGTATCCGATTATGTATATTTATGAATTGTAATAATGGCAAAGAAATTTAAATTTATTCAGAAACCTGTTTAAGGTGTATTGGCATATAATTGTGGAATAAAACGACTTGTGATTATTTTTGGATATTCATCTCTGAGACTATAACTTGTGGTGTGTGTGTTTATTGTGGGGTCACAGTACAGAGTAGTTGATTATTTATTAAGAGTGGGTGTTATTAAGGGAAATGGAACTCGTGACAACCCGGATCCCCGACCCCGTATTTGGGGGTGTTACACTCTGTATGTACCTTTTGGACCTAACAGGGAGTCACAATGGTCTTGCTTAAAACCCAAAACCTTACAAGTTCAATGAACCTGCTTTTGACAAAATTGCCCCATATCAGAAATAAAGAAAATTCGTATTTTATTCTGTGTTTCTGAAATATGAGAATCTCATGATCGTTTGTTAAATTTTAAAATATTGAATCGTTACATATTTTATCTTGTTTAGCATGCATGGCATGGGTGATGTATCTAATACATACATACATTACTAATCTAATTAAGCATGCATCATCCTAACTACTCTACACATTCATTCATCACATGGTATATGTAAAGTGCAATAAAATAAACGTGGTAGGTTATGGCCCAATCCTATGTGATCTTCATCAAGCTCATGATAAAGATCATGGTCAATCTAAGGTGGTTAAGTATATAAATACAACTATCTATTAGGTCATTTGTCTTCTTGTTTTATTTGCTTCCTTGTATAATATCCTTAGATCACCTTCAATGGATTCCTTCTTCTAGTCTTCAATTCTTCAAGTACATTACATAAATGAAATATAAAAACCTAATCTAATGAACTTACAAGAATCAAAATGACATGCAAGTCGTATTTAAAAACCAAAACCACAATAAAAAACCATTAATCTAAGGTCTAAAGGCCATAACCATCCATCATGCTCAAATAACATATAATAATATAATTTATCATATACTTATTATGATTAATCTAATTAACCATATGAAGTGGAACAAATATGAAACACTATTTTGCGGATCGAACTCCTCTATTTCCAGAATCAAAACAGAACATTTCTGCTTGATTTTTCATCTCTGTATCATCGTATCATATACATACAGTATGTTCCGGTCCCCTATTATGTCCAGACACAATTAATCATAACAACAATCATCTCAGATCATCAATACATGTATAATATCAAATATCCATCATGGCATATTATCTTCATACATAATACCATCATATTTATCATGGAAGATCATCAATACATGCATAATATAAAATATCTATCATGGCAGATTATCAACACATGCATAATATAAAAATCGCATACATATAGTCATGGAAGATTGTATACATGATATTATCATCAAAATTGGTAAATACACAAATGAATTAAAACCTTTCGCAAGTAGCTCTGATACCATGTTGGGTCTCGAGGCATAAAATGCAATGAAAATATTTAAATAAAATCGTAAAAACAGAATAAATCGAAACCCACCGCAAGATCCATGCGAAAAACAATATTTAATTCGTGGATGAGATCTTTACCTTAAAGAACTTTACGATTATGGTTGTCAAAAAGAGATCCTAGTTTTAACCGAACACCACGTATCCCGCCTTAACGATCTACGCCGTAGAGGTATCCACACGAAAGCTGGTACGGAGGAGGTGCGTACTAGCACCAAGAACTGACCTGTTTTCCCCTCTCTCTCTTACCTTTAGCTTCTAGGGTTTTATGTTTTTTTATCTAATAAAAACATAATCTTTATTTTAGCCTTAAGGATGTTTATATAGATGTTTATATAGAGAGGCCAAAAACAGTCTTAACCCTAATTCAAGTTAGAGTTTATTAAAATCTAAAATTCTATTTATTTAATAATTAAGTTTAACTCAATTATTAAATAACAACTAATTTTCGGATTTAATAATATACAAATTCAAAATTTTATTTATCCTATTAATTAAATCCAACTTAATTAATAATAAATAATTCAAATTTTCTTTTTACTTTAAATCCGAATTTGAATTAAATATTCCTCCATGCTTTCTTTGTGCGGCCCTATAGGTTATTATTACGTTGGCAATAATTTAAATATATCATATTTAAATTATAAACAATAAGTGGCATCTAGTAATACATCATCTACTCTAGTCATAATAATTAAATCAGTGATCGATTAAATCTTTCGTGAATAATGTATAAAGTAATATAATCCCTTTAACCAAATATTATAGATTAAACTCGAGACATATTATGTGTCATTCTCTTCATGGTTTAATCCAGGTTTCCTTGATCAATGAGTAGAATATCATTTTAAATCAACATTTGAGCGCGATGCCACGCATTTCATAGTCTAGCTCACACAAGAGGCCAATAATATCTCTCTAATAATTAGGAGGGTTAAATCCTTTACAGATCATTTATATTTCTCACACGATTCTTAATATACCCGAAGTCCACTTTTATCATTACCCGGTCAAAGGAAACTTTTTGATGTAATCAAAGTATATTAATCAGCGTATAGAAATATAATGATTTCAAGTCGAAGGACAACTACATCATTATCACTGTGAGAATTACTTATGACACAACAGACATGTAGAATCTCACATTGGGTCTATCCATCACCATGTATATTTGCATATGCCTATGTTTTTTACTTTAGTATCACTATACGTATGATCAATGAGATGTGATCATCAGTCAACAAACACACTAGTCTTAATGCATTATTATTGTCCCTTAATAATAATACTCGACTAGGGATATTTGGGAATATCGATACTATTCACATTATCTCATTTCTAAGTCACATACTTAGAGATATAGAATTCATATCATATTCCAAGGACTTTATTAATTTAATATTTATATCGAAGTAAATTAAGACTTAATAAATTATTTAAAAGAATAATTGATAGAACATAAATATTAATAATCCAAATGTCATAAACAAAACATAATAATGTTATCTCTAGGGCAAAAACACTAACAAAAAGGACCCTAATCTGTCACCAACGTACGACAACTACGGTTTCACGATAACACCGTCATCCATGATGAAGGAGTTCACCAAGTTGGGAGATATAGTCAAATGGCCAACAAAGAGCAACAAGCCTAAGGCGAATCCAGATTCCAAATTATGGTATGACTACCATGGAGATTAAAGACATAAAACTTATGAATGTGTGGCTTTATGAAAGGAGCTACAATTCTTGACCAAGAAGGGATATTTAACTGATTTTATGACATCCAAGAAAGCGTCTAACGTCAAGAGAGACAAGTCACCCAATGGAGACAACGTGACACCAGTAAGACAACCACCACCACCACATCACAAAGTAATTAACTTCATTCCAGGTGGTTCTGAAATGTGTGGGTCTATATACTCACAAGCTAAAAGGCTGGCTAAAGAGACATACATACGAGTTACTCAAGTAGGAGTTAGTAGTAGTACTCTACCATCTTTGATGTTTGACGAATCGGATAAGAGAAGTATTCGAGAACCATGGCAGGATGGACTTGTCATCTCACACCCTATGGGAAATTGCCTGATCAAAAGGATATTAGTTGATAACGGAAGTGCTTCTAACATCATGATGTTGAGCACGTTGAAACAAATGGGTTTGACGGAAAGTGACATGAACAAGAAATCGACAACATTGGTGGGATTTAGTAGAGAAACAAGCATACATCGGGAGAGATCACGTTGCCTACGTATGCACAAGGAGTCAATCTCTTGGAGAAATTTTGCATAATAGACGTCGATTCAACATACAATATAATCATAGGAAGGCCTTGGATTCACAATTTTAAAGTTGTACCATCGACATACCATCATGTTCTCGAATTCCCCATACCATGGGGAGCTCAAGAGATACGGGGGGATCAAGATATGACACGTAAATGTTACAAGACATGTTTGAAACCAACTTTCCAATATCATGGGAATAAAACATCTGTGGCCACAGTCACAGGAACTGAGAAATTAGCTGAGGTTGATCTAAAGATGGGAGACAAGAAATTGCTAACAGGAGAAGATCTGTCACCAATAATTGAGATAAATTTGCTGAATTTCTTGACTACGAGATTGGATGCATTCGCGTGGGAACATGAAGACATAATAGGAATAGATCCAAATGTCATCACGCATAAGCTAAATGTCAATCCTAGCTACACCCATGTTCAACAGAAAAGAAGGAAATTCATGATGGAGAGAAATAAGATAATTAATGATAAAGTAGATAAGCTTATGAAGGCTGGGATAATAAAGGAGGTTGACTATCCCGTGTGGTTAGAAAATGTTGTCATAGTGCAGAACAAGAATGGAAAATGGAGATTTTATGTAGACTACACGGACTTGAACAAAGTTTGCCCCAAAGACCCCTATCTACTACCCCACATCGACACCACGGTGGACTCAACGGCTGGACATGAATTGCTTACATTTTTGGACGCTTCTTGTGGTTTTAATCAAATTTAAATGGAGTCTTCTAATTGTGAGAAGACGCTATTTATTACGGACAGGGGAATATATTGTTACTTGGCTATGCCTTTTGGACAACACAAACCGGGGCAACATTTCAAAGGCTTGTCAATAAGATGTTCAAGGACCAGATAGGTAAAACAATAGAACTTCACATATATGACATTGTGTTCAAGTATGTAAACGCTAAAAATCATGTCCGCGACCTATGGGAGGTGTTCAACATATTGGGATCATCTAACATAAAGTTCAACCCGTCTAAATGCAACTTTGCTGCGTTGTCAGGAAAGTTTCTCGGACACATGGTGACCATGAGGGGCATTGAGGCTAGTTCGGAACAAATTAAGACAATTTTTGAATTGAAAATCCCATCGAATGTTAAAGATGTACAGAAATTAACGGGAAGAGTTGCGGCTTTAAACAGGTTTATTTCACGGTCGTTGGACAGATGCAAGCTCTTATATGACGTCTTAAGAAAGAATAAGGGGTTTATATGGTCTGAAAAATATGAAGATGAACTACATGACTTGAAGATTTATCTCACCACGCCTCCACTTTTATCTAAGCCTCTTCAAGGTGAAGACCTTTACGTCTACTTGTCTGTTACAGATCATGCAATAAGTGCTCGTCAAAGAAAGCAAAGGTGCCCAGTCGCCTGTTTATTATGTCAGCAAAAGCTTAGTAGATGCGGAAACAAGGTACACATCTCTTGAAAAATTAGTACTTGCATTGGCCATGACTTCAACAAAATTAAGTCTTTATTTTGATTCACACAAAATACATGTCATGACGAATTTTCCCTTAAGAAATGTTTTGAGCAAACCTAACTTGACGGGACGGATGGCAAAATGGGTCATACGTTTAAGCACTTATGACATCACATATGATACCGGGACGGCCATAAAATCACAAGCTCTAGCTGACTTTGTGGTTAATTTCAGTCCAAGCCAAATGACGACAGCTGAGGAGGAGTTTCAACGAGTCATTTCAAGGATGGACACCAAGCCATGGACACTGTATACAGATGGAGCCTCAAATTTGAATGGAACGGGATTGGGGCTTGTACTTAAATCGCCACAGGGGGATATGATAGCACATTCAATATGTTGTGACTTTAAAGCCACCAATAATGAAGCCGAGTACGAAGCACTGATTATGGGGCTCACGACTGCTAAGGACATGAAGGTCAGAAACATTGATGCAAACGGCGATTCATTATTAATTGTTAATCATGTCAATGGTTCCTATGAAGCTAAGGATCCCAAGATGATCACATACTTGGACATTACCAAAAAATTGATGAATTATTTTAAAACTTTCAACATACAACAAGTTCCAAGAGAAAATAATGTACAAGCTGATGCACTAGCTGGTTTGGGGTTGTTTCTAAAGGTCTCAACTTAAACAACATTCCAGTTATTTATATCACGAAGCCAACTGTTGAAAGATTGGTTCATGACATAGAAGTGTTAGCTCTTAATCAACATGATGACAATACCAATGAGGACATGGATAACTGGATTCAAGCATACAAAGATTACTTGCAACTTGGAGTTAAACCCAACAGCAACAATGAAGCTAAGATCCTTCAGATGAAGGGTTCAAGGTTTACAGTCACATATGATGAGCTATTCAAGAAATCTTCTACGGGGATTCTTCAAAGATGCTTGAGAAAGAACAAGGCTGGCATGGTCTTAAGGATGCACATGAAGGGGAGTGTGGAAATCACACCAATGGAAGAAACTTCTCATTAAAGATTCTACGTTTCGGTTATTATTTGCCGACGCTGATAAGTGGCATTTTATACCACTTAGAATGTCTTATAATGGCTTGAATTGATGTCTTAGAATCAAGTATTTTGTGTATTTGATGCGTTTTTCTAGTGTTTGTGCATTTCAGGGTATTACTTGCATTTGTGGGGAGAATTCATCAAGAATAAGCCTTAGTATGTGTTTGGCATTGCAAGGGGGAAGATAGGAGCATAATGTAGCAAAGAACGGGAGCAGAATAGCAATTTTTCCAGAAAGGTGTTGGGCGCCCGCTCAGCCTGGCCAGGCAGCCACTCAGAAAGCTGGGCGCCCGCTCAGGATTGCTGGGCGGCCGCTCAGGGATGTAATTTTTAATTCTGATTTTTAGAGTTCTTGTTCTACTGGACTTCTGACTTCTTAGATGGCTGGGTTTTGTGGGGCTTCTATATAAGTAGTTTTCAGAGACGTTTCACGTGTGTTGAATCGTGGTATTAATCGAGGAGCAAGGAGATAAGGAAGAAGACCGTTTTAGCACATCGCAACGAAGAGGAAGCATAGTTTCTTGTGATTCTTTTATTCATTGTAACAGTGGATGCTAGTTTTCTTTGCTTTGAACCTATTTACTCTTGTGACTTACTCTGGTTTAATATAAGTAGTTTTATTAATTATTCTCGTGTGTTATTATCATGTTTTCATATGAACCCATGGTGAAGATGAGTTCAATCATGGGCTAATCGTGATCATGGGTTCGTAATGGATTTGCTATGGAATTCTTTAGTTAGTTGTTTAATACCTTAGTGTGTGATGATTGTATGATATCTAGTATTGGTTGTGCTTAATCGTCTTATGTGCGTCGTGAACATATAAGATAGGGTGTTAATCTCTTGTGAAGCGACGGTAGATCTTGGGATTTAGAACTTGCCATGCTAACACAGGTTCATATATGTGTATGCATGATTAGTGGGTAACTCTAACCATTTTACTTGCCCTGTGTAATCATAAGGAATAACTTGTGCTTAAATCATTATGTTGTCAAATTCTGTAGACATATAGGGTCTCAACATAATTGATGACTATTCAACTTCTATCTTAATTGTGAATCCTTGGTAGAATGGTATTGGTACAACGAAAGTTGGCTTTTATCAGTTTAGTGTTGTTCGATTAATATCGTCACCGTTACATGCTAAGGGTAATAATAATAGCTATTGAAGGAAGTAGTAATGAAGTTATGATCTCATGTGTGTTTAATATTGTTAATTCAAGTGTCTATTAAGTGTTTAATTCTTGTAGTTAATTCTAGTTAATAATTAGTTAATCAATTCTATATGTTATTGTCTTAACATTGAGAAGTAATCATACATTGGTGAGTGAGTGTTAATTGAGCATAATTAGTCCGAGTCTTTGTGGGAATGAACTAGAAAGTATTATATATTACTTACGAACGCGAATACTTGCGTGTATTATTAGTGCGTGTTTTCTGCCCTAACAATTTTTTGGCGCCGCAGCCGGGGATTCGGCGTATTTATTTAGTTTATGCATTTACCATCAGTGGTCATTAGGACTCATTGATTAAGACATGTTACTTATCGTTTCCGGTCGTGTTTCAGGTACTTTAGCGAGCGTTTATGCAAACACGTTCTCGTACTCACAAGAGGACTTTAGATACGGCTGAGGAGACAGACTCAATTCTTGATATTCCGGAGAAGATAGATTTTGAAGATTCAGATAAAGAGAGTGAGCAGAAAGAACCAGTAATCATGGGTGATCTTATAGTTCCGGTAGATCCAGCTCTTATGGACTTTTCTCGGCCTAAAATTGATGACATTCAGTCAAGCATTCTTCATCCGGCTATTCAGGCTAACACTTTTGAAATCAAGCCGGACACTATTCAGATGGTGCAGAATTCTGTTTCTTTCGGAGGTGCTACAACTGAAGACCCCAAAATGCACATCAGGAATTTTGTCGAGATCTGTAGTACTTTCAAATATAATGGTGTGACTGATGAGGCTATCAAGCTGAGGCTTATTCCATTCTCTCTGAGGGATAAAGCTAAGGACTGGTTACATTCTGAACCAGCTGGGTCCATCACTACTTGGAAAGATCTTGCACAAAAGTTTCTGGTAAAGTTCTATCCAATGGCAAAGACTGCAGCTATGAGGAGTGCTCTTACTCAGTTTGCGCAGCAGCCTACAGAATCTATGTGCGAAGCTTGGGAGTGCTACAAAGAGATGTTGAGAAAGTGTCAACACCATGGTATGCCTGACTGGATGGTGATCACTGGTTTCTATAATGGTTTGGGGGCCCAATCTCGGCCCATGCTCGATGTAGCAGCTGGAGGCGCTTTCTGGGCCAAAAGCTATACTGAGGCTTATAATCTTATTGAAACTATGGCTGCAAATGAGCATCAAAACCCAACTCAAAGGATGATGCCTGGGAAGGTAGCAGGTATTCTGGAAGTTGATACAGCTACAGCTATTGCAGCGCAGCTCCAAGCGCTGTCTATGAAGGTCGATTCTTTAGTCACCTATGGAGTCAATCAGATAGCTATGGTCTGTGAGCTTTGTGCAGGTTCTCATGCTACGGATCAGTGTTCTCTTGTTAATGAATATGTTCAGTGTGTAAACTATTATCAGTGACCGCAGCAGCCTGTGCCAGCTACTTATCATCCCAACAACAGAAATCATCCCAATTTCAGCTGGAGCAATACTCAGAATGCTATTCAGCAACCATATCAGCAAGGCGTAAGTAAACAGTTTAATCCACCTGGATTCCAGCAACCACAGCAGTATGCTCAAAGGCAATCATATCCTCAATAAGGAGGTGTTGCTCCACCTTCTAGTGCTAATTTCGAGGAACTCAAGTTTTTGTGCAAAAGTCAGGTTGTTTCTATCAAGACCTTGGAAAATCAAATCGGTCAAATAGCCAATGTAGTGCTAAATCGTCAACCTGGTACACTTCCCAGTAATACTGAAGTGCCAGACAGGAAGGAAGCTAAAGAGCAAGTCAAGTCTATTACCTTAAGGTCTGGAAAAGTTGCTGTGCTGAAAAAGCAAAAGACGGAGAAGCTGAAGTTGTTGATGAAGAAGAGAAGAAAAAGGAGAAAGTGGCGGAACCAAGGAAGACTACTGTTGAACACACTCTGCCTGAGGGTAATACAGGGGAGAAATAGCTCTATCCTCCACCACCTTTCCCTAAGAGATTGCAATAACAAAAACTGGATAAACAGTTCAGTAAGTTTCTGGAGGTGTTCAAGAAACTTTACATCAACATACCTTTCGCTGAGGCTCTGAAGCAAATGCCTTGTTATGCGAAATTTATGAAGAGTATTCTTTCAAGGAAGGTGAAACTGGATGACCTTGAGACCGTTACTCTAAGGGAAGAGTGTAGTGCTGTGCTGCAATAGAAATTACCTCCAAAGCTTAAAGATCCAGGTAGCTTTACCATTCCTTGTACCATTGGCAAGTTATCTTTTGATAAATTCCTGTGCGATTTGAGAGCAAGCATCAATCTGATGCGGTTGTCTATCTTCAAAAAGTTGAATTTGCCTGATCCAAAGCCCACCTACATGTCTCTACAATTGGCTGATCGTCCTATTACATATCCATGAGGCATAGTTGAGAATGTGTTAGTAAAGGTGGATTAGCTCTTCTTCCCTGTGGACTTTGTCATTTTGGATTTCGAGGAAGATAAGAAGATCCCCATAATCTTAGGAAGACCTTTCTTGGCTACAGGCCGTACCTTGATAGATGTGCAGAAAGGTGAACTTACTATGAGGGTGCAGGATCAGGATGTGACATTCAATGTATTCAAAGCGATGAAATTCCCTACAGAAGATGAGGAGTGCTTAAAGGTGGATTTGATTGATTCTGTGATAACTTCAGAACTTGATCATATGCTAATGTCTGAAGCATTATAGAAACTTAGTGGGGGAGTTTGACAGTGATGAAGAGGATGGCAATGAGCAACTACAATATCTAAATGATTCTCCTTGAAGGCGAAAGCTAGACATGCCATTTGAATCTCTAGGTACTTCTGATCTCAAAAATGCTGAAGGAAAGCTCAAACCATATATTGAGGAAGCACCTACTTTGGAGTTTAAACCATTGCCTGAACACTTGAGGTATGCCTTTTTAGGTGATGCATCTACTTTACCTGTTATTATTGCATCTGACCTTTCAGGTAGTGAGTAGTACAAGCTCTTGAGGATTTTGAGAGAATTCAAATCGGCTATTGGATGGACTATAGCAGATTTCAAAGAGATCAGCCCTTCGTACTGTATGCATAAAATTCTGCTAGAGGAAGGTAGTAAGCCAACTGTTGAGAAACAGCGACGACTTAATCCTATCATGAAAGAAGTGGTGAAGAAAGAAATTCTGAAGTGGCTGTATGCAGGAATCATATATCCTATTTCTGACAGTTCTTGGGTGATCCCCGTGCAATGTGTACCTAAGAAAGGAGGTATTACTGTGGTAGCAAATGAGAAGAAAGAGCTCATCCCCACTCGAACAGTCACAGGATGGAGGGTATGCATGAATTGCAGAAAGTTGAACAAGGCCACGAGGAAGGATCACTTTCCTCTTCTATTTATTGATCAGATGCTTGACAGGTTGGCCGGTCATGAGTATTATTGTCTTCTGGATGGCTATTCGGGGTATAATCAGATTTGCATTGCACCAGAGGATCAAGAAAAGACTACCTTCACTTGTCCATTTGGCACATTCGCTTTTCGCAGAGTTTCGTTTGGCTTATGTGACGCACCTGCCACTTTTCAGAGATGTATGATGGCTATATTCTCTGATATAATTGGAAATAATGTCGAAGTGTTTATGGACGACTTCTCCGTCTTTGGACATTCATATGATGAATGTTTGAATAATCTTCGTGCGGTGCTCAAAAGGTGTGTGGAAAATAATTTGGTGCTCAATTGGAAAAAATGTCACTTTATGGTGCGTAAAGGCATTATTCTTGGGCATAAGGTCTCTAGCAAGGGTCTTGAGGTGGACAAAGTCAAGGTGGGAGTCATTGAAAATCTTCCACCACTTATTTCTGTGAAAGGAATCCGTAGTTTTCTTGGTCATGCGGGTTTTTATTGGTGTTTCATTAAGGACTTCTCGAAGATATCTAAGCCGTTGTGCAATTTGCTCGAGAAGGATGTGCTTTTCAAATTTGATGATGAATGTTTGGCGGCATTCGAGACTCTCAAGAAGAGTTTGATAACTGCACCAGTTATTACGGCACCTGATTGGACAGAGCCTTTTGAGATGATGTGTGATGCGAGTGATTATGCGGTGGGAGCAGTTCTTGGGCAGCGCAAGAATAATATTTTTCATGTGGTCTATTATGCTAGTAAGACTCTAAATGGAGCTCAAATGAACTACACCACTACTGAGAAGGAGCTCTTGGCTATAGTCTTTGGTTTTGAAAAATTTCGATCTTATCTGCTTGGGACAAAGGTGACAGTATTCACTGATCATGCGGCCATTCGCTATTTGGTTTCCAAGAAGGATTCAAAGCCTAGACTTATTCGTTGGGTGCTCTTACTACAGGAATTTGAGTTAGAGATCAAGGATCGAAAAGGTACTGAGAATCAAGTAGCTGACCATCTCTCTAGATTGGAGAATCCCGATTCCACTTCACATGATAAGACATTGATCAACGAATCTTTTTCGGATGAGCAGTTGTTCGCAGTTCAGGTGGAAGAGTTATGGTTCGCAGATATTGTGAACTATCTTGTCAGCAATATAATGCCTCCTAATATGAATACATCTCAAAAGAACAAGTTTCTGCATGAGGTGAAGTGGTACATGTGGGATGAACTGTATTTGTTTAGACAAGGAGCTGACCAGATCATCAGGAGATGTATCCCATTCTGTGAGACGGAGGGGATATTACGAGACTGCCATTCCACAGTTTATGGTGGACATTATGGTGGTGAAAAGACAGCAGCTCGTATTCTGTAAGTAGGTTTTTCTGGCCTACTTTATTTAAGGATGCACATCAGTTCGTTTTAAGGTGTGATCGTTGCCAAAAAGTGGGGAATCTTACGAGGAAGGATGAGATGCCGTTAAATGTGATGCTTGAAGTCGAGGTCTTTGATGTTTGGGGAATCGATTTCATGGGACCATTCGTTTCATCCTGTAATAATCAGTACATCTTGCTGGCAGTCGATTATGTCTCAAAATGGGTAGAAGTCAAGGCTCTACGGACGAATGATGCAAAGGTAGTGTTGAATTTTCTTCATAAGCAGATTTTCACAAGGTTTGGAATGCCACGAGTAATCATAAGTGATGAGGGGTCGCATTTCTGCAACCGTAAGTTCACTTCTATGATGCAGCGCTACAATATGAATCATCGTGTTGCTACTGCCTATCATCCGCAAATGAATGGTCAAGCGGAAGTGTATAATAGAGAGATTAAGCGTATTCTAGAGAAAGTTGTTTGTCCGTCAAGGAAGGATTGGTCTTTAAAGCTCGATGAAGTTGTTTGGGCTTATAGAACAGCATACAAGACTCCACTTGGGATGTCCCCGTTTCAACTGGTTTATGGTAAGGGATGTCATTTACCTGCGGAGCTTGAGTATAAGGCTAATTGGGCATTGAAGAAGTTGAACCTTGATCTAGATGCAGCTGGGAAGAAGCGAATGCTTCAGTTAAATGAACTTGATGAATTTCGACTCCAAGCGTACGAGAACAACAAAATGTACAAGGAAAAAGTGAAAAGGTGGCACGACAGGAAGCTATATCCTAAGTCATTTGTGCCGGGACAACAAGTTCTTTTATTCAACTCTCGTCTCCGACTTTTTCCTGGAAAGTTGAAATCAAGGTGGTCTGGACCTTTTATTGTCAAAACTGTGTTTCCACATGGAGCGGTGGAGATTTTTTAGAATGATTCGGGCCAATCATTCAAGGTTAATGGTCGGCGTTTGAAGCATTACTATGGGGACACGGCAAATCGGGAAGTGGTTAGTGCCGTTTTATTGTCAACTTGAGCAAGTTACGCTACATCAAGCTAATGACGTAAAAGAAGCGCTTTTTGGGAGGCAACCCAAGATTTGTTGTTATAGGAACCCTTAGAAATCAATAACCTATCAAAAACATAAAAAAAATCAGAAAAAAGGGCAAGAAAAAAAATCCAGTCACCAGCTGAGCGGCGCTCAACGCAGCTGGGCGGCCGCTCAGCTCCCGAATTCCTAAAAAAAATTTAGCCTTATAAAAATCCAAAAAAAAATCAGAAAACAAAAAAATAAAAACACAACCCACTACCCACGAATCCTTTTCCCATAAACCCACGTTTTTAACCCTCAACCCCACTCCTAATCAAATTTTAACCCTAATCTTTACCCTATATATACATACAACTATTCCATATACTCCCCCATACACTTTCAACTTTAAAACTCTCTCCCATATTCCAAAACACAAATTGTAAACACTTTTTCTCAGTTTCAGTGGCACCCAAGAGATCCAGGACTATTGATAGCAGCAGCACTGTTCCTACTACTGATTCTTCGAGGGATACTGTTGCGAGACCTCGTTTGTTTGATAGGGCTGCTGAGGAGGTGTATACTAGGCTTCTGGGTAAGCCGATTTTGAAGGAGAGGGGATTGTTACCATCGGGGAGGGATAGTGAGTTGTTGTCGATGATTGCTGAAAATGGTTGGATTTCTTTTTGTGAGTCGTCAGAGGCGGTTCCGATGAGCGTGGTTCACGAGTTCTATGAGAACGCAAAGGATGAAAAGAATGGGTTTACTGTTGTTCGGGGGTTAACGGTGGATTATCATCCTGAGGCGATTCACCGTGTGATTGGGCAGCGACAGAGGAAGCACACGGAGGAGAACTGGAATGAGAAGCCCTCCGAGGAGTTTGATTTGGATTTGATTTGTGCTACTCTGTGTCAACCGGACACGGTTTGGAAGTTCAAGACTGGGACTAATGAGTATCGTTCTTTTCCGGCGATTGCGATGAACATGTATGCCCGTGCATGGAAAGTCTTTATTTATGCTAATATTCTGCCTACTTCACATGCACATGAGGTTACAGTTGAGCGAGCAAGATGTTATGGGGTATTTTGAATGAAGAGTATTATGTGGACCTTGGTGAGTTCATCTACCAAGGAATTCTGAAGTTTTTGAGGGGAGCGAAGCACATGAACATCCCTTACGCATCTACTGTCATGAAGCTATGCCGATCAGTGGGAGTTCATTGGCCTTCTCACGAGCAGTTGCAGATGCCAGCCGCTCTTCTAGAGCTCAGGAGGATGCTGGGATGGCTGATGCTCAGTATAGGAGGCTGTCGAGGAGGATGGACGCTATGTACGAGACGCAAAGTAGGTTTGCTCAGGAGCTCACCCTTGCACTTGGGACTGCTTTTAGAGGCCTTGGAGCTGACATCCAGTGGCCCGTTTTTTGTGAGGACTCAACTTATCCACCTCCTGATACTCCACCCTCTGAGGGTGATGATGATGATTTCTCCGAGTAGGTATACCCTGTGTTCCTTTCTACTACCTTCACTGGGGACAGTGAAGATTTTAAGTTTGGGGGTGGTAGTTAAGGAATATTGTTGTGTGTCTCATATAGTTGCATATGCATGATAGTTTAGTTCAAATAATTGCATATTTTTGCCATATAGTTTTTTTTATTTTTATTTTATAGCTTTATTTATCATGTCATTTAGCTCATGCATTTACCATGATCCCTTTTACGTTGCTTTACCAATTGATTTATGATATTGATGCGAGTGTAATGATAGCATTAGAGTGATGTTGAGTCTTGTAGGATGACATGCATGCTAGAAACACTTGTAATTTCACTAAGTCTTAGAGAATGCTTAAGGACTAGATTGTTGTCATGGTTTGATGGTTTTTGAGGTTAATCTATTGATTATGCTTAGAATTTATAGTAGGTTCTTAATGATAAAAGGCATGAATAGAAAAAAAATTGGAGTAAAAATTGGAATTCATTGCTAATTGTGGCTAGGCGTCAAATGGCTAGTAGCCGGCTCGTATCTTTATGCGAGTAGTCTAGGGTTGAGCAAGATGGAGCGCAACGCACTTGCTCAGAAATTTGAAAAAAAATAAAAAAATAGAAAAAAAATAGAAAAAAAAGAAAAATAATAATAAAAAAATGTAAATAGTTAATGCATAATTGATCACGAGTGGGCTATTTGGTATTCGAGTTATTAAGTTCTTAGGGGACTTTGTGCCTAGTGACCTAAGGCTTTTATAGTCTGGGATCCGCTAACCTAACGCTCGCTAAATGGATGCCATTGTATAAGTCTTTTGTGGACTTCACTCATTGCACGGTCAAATAAGCATTTGTTGTTGTTGAATAAAAAGCATGATTCCGTAATAAGCTTCGGTAATCTTGAAGTGTTATAAGTCATTTTGTGCCTAAAATTTATTCTTCCTATAATCATGTGATTACTTTGAGGATAGTCGAGTTATGATAATTGATCTAGTTTCGAAGCATATCTGTTAAGCATCTGCACACACCACGTTTCTGGTTGTATGTTAGTTTGCATGATTTGATTGATCTTTATTCGCCTAATTACATTTGTTGAGATGTCATAAGTTGGTTGGTTTGGTCATAGTGAGGGGGATCGCTGCATTTCATATAGATTGCATTCATGCATGTTTTTGTTTTATTTTTGAGTCTGTGACGCTTGAGGACAAGCATCAATTTAAGTTTGGGGGTGTGATAAGTGGTATTTTATACCACTTAGAACGTCTTATAATGGCTTGAATTGATGTCTTGAAATCAAGTATTTTAGGAATTTGATGCATTTTTCTAGTATTTGTGCATTTCAGGTTATTACTTGCATTTGTGGGGAGAATTTGTTAGATATATTTGATAATGTCATGACTAATGTGATTTATGTTTAGTTTACAGATCTTACTTAAACAGGACAAATCAGTACTTAACTGAAATCAGCACTTATACTGAAGTCAGAACTTAAGTCATCAGTACTTAAGGTTCAGAAGATATTTATCAGAAGATGATATCAGGATTTAAAGGAAACGTTCAGATAAGGAAAGCAGCTGATTTACAGGAAGAGAAGATCGAGACAAAACATAAGAAGAGATATGCATGAAGAAGAAATTCTATGAAGAATAGAATACTTGGAAGAAAAGATATCTGACTGATATATTTTAGGAAGCAGAATTATATTCCATATCAATTAGCGATTATCTTGTAACTGTGTAGTATATAAACACAGACATAGGGTTTACACTAAAAAGTGTTATCATTATCAAGAAGATTTTTCATTGAAACCCTAGCAGCTCTCGTGATATTTGTTCATCACTGAGAGAGGACAGTTCCATACTGTAATAGAGTTTATTGTTTTGAATAAAGTTTGTTTTCTGTTACTTGAGTTATTAAAGTTCGATTTGATTGTGCAATACACTGTATTCACCCCCCTCTACAGTGTGTGTGACCAAACAAGTGGTATCAGAGCCTATCTGTTAACACACAAACAGTTTAAGATCCAAAAACAAAAACAATCATGTCTGAAGTAGAAACTCCAACTAAGCCCACCAAAACTGAAGAACCTACAAAGACACAAATTCAAAGCCGATATGAGACTATTAGAGTTCCCATATTGAGACCATCTGAATATCCCATATGGAAGGTGAGGATGACCATGTTTCTGGAAGCTACAGATGCAGAATATCTTGATAGAATCAAGGAAGGGCCTCACAAACCAACCAAGCTTGCTGTTGCAGTTGCAGGTGAAGCAGCAAAGTCAGTACCAAAAGAAAAGAGTGATTACACTACTGAAGATATCGCATCAATTGCTAAGGATGCTAAGGTATGACACTTACTGCATAGTGCTATTGATAATGTAATATCAAACAGGGTAATAAACTGCAAGACTGCAAAGGAGATATGGGATGCCTTGGAAACAAGATGTCAGGGAACTGATACGATTAAGAAGAACAGGAAGACAATACTCACTCAAGAGTATGAACACTTTGACTCAAAGGCTAATGAGTCATTGACTGATTTATATGATAGATTTGTCAAACTCTTGAATGATTTGTCACTGGTTGATAAGGAGTATGATCTTGAAGATTCAAACCTTAAATTCCTGTTGGCTCTTCCTGAAAGCTGGGATTTGAAGGCAACAATAATAAGAGACAACTATAATCTTGATGAAACAACTCTTGATGAAATTTATGGAATGCTCAAGACTCATGAACTTGAGATGGAATAAAGAAGCAAGAGGAAAGGAGGAAAGTCAAGGACAGTTGCTCTGAAGGCTGAAGAAGAATCCCCCAAGGCAGCTACCTCAAGGAAAGACAAGGGTAAAGCTCTCTTCACAAAGTCTGATACTGAGTCATCAAGTTCTGAAAGTGATGATGACTCAAAATCTGAAAGCTTGCTTGAGATGGATGCTGATGAAGAGATGATGAAGCTGTGTGCTCTTATGGTGAAAGGAATCACAAAGATTGCATACAGGAAGTTCAGGAAGAGAAAGAAGTTTTCCAGGAAAGGCACAAGTTCTGATAAGAAGAATTTCAGAAAATCTGAGGGCAGAGGAGGAAAGTCTGACAGAGGAGATTATACAAATGTCAAATGCTACAACTGTGGTGAGAAAGGCCACATATCTCCTGATTGCAAGAAAGTGAAGTGTGACAAAGGCAAGGCTCTTGTCACAAAGAAGAAAAGCTGGACAGACACCTCAGATTCTGAAAGTGAGGAGAATTATGCCTTGATGGCAAATGCTGATAAGGCAAGTGCTGAAAGCAGTTCTGAAGCTACTGAATTAAAGGTACCTCAAACTATTTATGCCTTTCATACTGATGATATTAATGAGTTGAGAAGATATCTTAAAACCATGTTCATTAGTTATAGAGATCAAACTTTAACATGTGAAAGATTAACTTCTGAAAATCTTGCTTGTAAAAAGAGGAATGATTATTTAGAAAAAGAGTTAGTCATGTTCCATCAAACTCAGAAAGATAGAGATGATGCTTTCTATGTAAGGGATGAAGTGCTTAAAATGAATGAATCTCTAAAAGATGAGTTAGAAAAGGAAAGAGAGATTATCAGGACTTGGACTAACTCTGGCAGAACAACTCAGAATTTGTTAAGTAGTGAAAACTGGAAAGAGGGCTTAGGTTATGGAGAGGATAAGAATGATAAAGGAACTGTAGATATTAAGCCTATAGTTGTTAAACAAAAACCAAAGTTAAAACCTGTTAAGTTTTTAGCTGTAAAGTCTGATACTGAGAAATCAGAAGTTAAAAAGGAATTAACTTCTGACAAACTAAAACAGGAAAAGACAACTGAAGTAAACGTAGGCTTAATGACAAAGAAACAGCTTAAGCATAAGCTGAAAGATGTTAAGAATGCAAACAAGGTAAAATCACCTAGGAAAAATAGGAATGGAAAGGAAGGTGTGAATAAAAGTAATGATTATAAGCCTGTTCCTGATGCTCCTAGAAAAATATGTCATAACTGTGGAAGTTCTAACCATCTGGCTTCTTTTTATAGGAAGAATAAGAACATAAACTCCTTACCTTCAAAGTCAGGAGTTAACAGTCAGTCTGTTAGATATAAGCCACAAAATTGTTTTCATTGTGGTAGTTTATGGCATTTCATTTATACTTGTAAGGAATATCATAGTTTGTACTATGATTATTATCAAATAAAACCTTCTTTAAAGAAAGTTACCATTGTTCCTTCTAGTGTAAGTTCTGATTCAAAGTCTGATAGTGTAAATTCTGATAAGAAAAATGTTAACATAAACTCTGATGCTAAATCCGCTGCAAATGTTAACAGACATTTGAATCAATGATACTTTTATCAAGTAATTTATCTAGATACTTTTATCTCGTGGTATCAATGATCAGAAAGTTTTTACATTACAAGTAGAATAATTATACAACGCTCAACATTTATAAACAAATTGTTAAGCATTGCCTATATGACATCTTAAAAAGATGACAACCACAATCAACACAATTGAATGAGTCCAAGATACTCTTAAAATACATAAGTAAAGACACAAAATATGATGATGACAGAAATATGATTCATAAGCAACAAACTTAATATTACGTCAAAGGTTCAAACCAAAAACCAACATAAATGTAACCATGAATCCCCGCGTTAATGTGAAACAGGGATGGAGCGTATCAACAACGAAACCAAAGAAAAATAAGTTCTTAAAAAGACAAAACAAGCCCATAATTAAATAGAAATGCTAGATTACGCATCGTCGGGATCACCATCTTTGGGAGATTTCATCCCAGTGTCATCATCGGGACTGTTGAATTCATCAAGAGGAAAAGCGTCGTCTGGGAAGGCTTCGTTGTAAATCTTTACAGTTTCAAGCACATCCCATGAGTTCCACTCGCCCCTGTGGTATTCGAGCATCATATCAACGCGAGTCCTCATAATCTGTTGGTAAACAACCTTTTCAGCTTCAGAACACATGTCCTGCTCCATGGATTGTACTTTGTTGGAAAAGTCATCAAATTCTTTCTGGGAATTATTCAGGGAAACCAATCTCTCTTTGGCCAGGTTCTCCACAATCTCTAACTTCTTGACACAACTCTCATACTTCACTTCAAGCTCCTTGTTCATTTGCATTTTGTGATTGTATATTTCACGAGCAACCAAAATACTTTGAAGTGCCTACATGATAACAAGGAATGCGTTAAGAAAAGACTACAATAGGTGTCTGACGTAATAAAAAGTTGAACATAATTTCCATAAGAATGGCTTACATAGAATGAATAGCCAGCACCATCATCAAGTATGTCTTCAAGTTCTTTGGCAGAAAGGTCCTCCATGGATTATGGAAGAATCATGTCAAGCATGTGAGAAAAGGTAGGAGGGCTTGCATGGACAACATAGCGTTAGGTCAAAAGCGGCAAAGGAGTGTCAGAGTTAATAGTGGTAACAGAAGGATTAACCCTGACTTTCTTGGCCATTGGGCTCACAGTAGGGCTCAACAAGGGGCTTGACAACACAGGAGCTTTAGAACACTCAGTTTTAGATGGCTTGTCCTCACGGGATCTTTTGAACAAATCCTTACTACAGATCATTAGTGGCTTGATGACTGGGGGTTTGAACTTTGCAATTAGGAAGCAGAGGTCAAGGTGTGTTAACAAAACTCAAAACGAACAACAGGAAAAAAGAAGACACGTCAAAAAGAATAATATTCGACGTATACCTCTAGCATACTTGAATGCTGAGCTCATTGCATTCTTATTCTCAGTTTTTGAAATTTCCATGGACTCTGATGAAACACTGTGGATAGAATAGGAAGACTAATGAATAGAGGTAGATAATTTACTTCTACTCCTTCCAGCCGCACCCTTACTTCCAGGAATCTCATAAGAACATCCTTCGGCTTTGTCTATATTCTTCCGCATTTTTGCAGCAAACTCTTCAACATTCATTATGCTAGCATTGTGAATAGGACGATCAAGGCAATTGGGCTATAATATGTCACCAACAGGGAGAACACAGATCTTCGCAACAATTTCTTTAACAACAAGATGGCCTTTATCAGCTTCAAATTCATAACATGTTTGAAGACAAGTTAAAGAGGGAAATATAAGAGGAGCGAGTAATAAAACTACAAGAGTGATGAATGATATGATAAATATGATGAATAAGGGAAGATGAAATAGTATGGAGTGAATATGAAAATGCAATATTAACGTATAAACAAGGCAGCAATATGAGCAAATCAAAAGATTATGACATCGGTATACAAAAGCAAATAGAAAGACAAACAACAGTAAGGTCAGAGTGACTGTTACCGACATTATTCCAATGCTCTAACAGGTAAGCGCCTCCTTCTCCAAGAGATTTCTTGTCTACAAAAAAGAAGTCTTTTTTCTAGTTCTTATCATTGACAGTATCATGGTTCAAGATCAAATGGTCATCCGTGTTCTTGTTCGAGAAGCCAAAATGACAGTTGCTAAACTTCTTTAGGCTGTATGCCTGTTTGATCACCTCAACATCAATCTGGAATTGATACTTGTTCACAATCGCATCCAAACAAGTGAGGGTCCTCCATGCAAATGACATAAGTTGTCTAGGGGAGATATTCAAGTTTTCAATACATCAACATATAATTTGGGGAAAGGGAAGGTGAAGCCAATGCCAAAGGGACAGTAGTTAAAACATACCCAATTGTCTCTGTGAAAATCGGTGCGCACATCGACATCCGGAGCAAAAGCTATGGCACCAGAAGGGAACAATAACTGAGCTTGATCATGCTTTTTAGGTTTCATTGAACTGAGATGACTGTCATGGGAATCCAACAAGTTAGTGACAACCCAACCGAAAGTATTAGAGGATGTATTGGGGCTCTGATTATTTGGGTTTACAGCATGTTTGGAGCTTCTTTTAACCATGGACAAAGGAGGTACAAAGGGTTTTTGCTTCAAAAGACGATTTGAGAGAGAGCGGTTGATTAGGGTAAAAAGAGGTGGAAGAAAGAAAAATCTATAACAAGGGGGAGTATATAGGGAGCACGAGAGGATATTGATAAGATCTTGGGAAGAGGTTTTTCGATAAGTGAAACGCCAATACATGCAAATCTCCTAATGGAACACGCAACTTTCAAGAGGAAGTTCAACATATGGTGCACACATCAACACAATATCACGCATGTGTAATTATTACGATTACGTTCAATTAAATTGTGGAGATTTTATTGATTAAAAATAATTAATTCAAGAAAATCCGGAGCTATTGTTAGTACTGGAATTTTCTTGGCCTCGACATGACAGGAAGAGGGAACGTGTTAAAACGGGAATGAAATGTGGAGGTGATGAAACCTAGACAGTATCGCAGGAGGTAGCTGACAATCAGGATGGGAGAATGGAGCTAGAGACTGAGTCCAACAATGCACCTATTTCAAAGAACTAGAACTTAACATCAAGTCTGATTCTGTAGGCATGATCAAACAATGAGAGAAGGGATAAGGATGATTCAAATATGGGGAGAAAAAAGTGGAACAAACGAGAGAAGATCGGGGGATAAAAAATACAAAAAGCAAGCATAAATAAGGAGAGAAAAGAGAACACAACACACACAACAAAGCATTATAAAAAACATACGGACTTCAGTTCTTGATTTCACGAGGAAGGAGGTCATCTCACACTATACACCTCAACACAAAACAAACACAAAGCCAAAGAACACAGAAATGACAGTAAACATGATGTAATCGAGATTTTTTACCGTATCAAACAGCCTGTAATTGATATTAAATAATTAGTGGATTTCATTCAGGTTGGGTACACAATCCCACCCGCGATTTTTCCCCGTTCTTGGGTTTTTTCGCCTCACCAATTTCTTGCGTCGTTTTCTTTTATATTCTTATTATTTTAGCTACATTTCACAAATTGAACATAAAACCAACCTTATAATTGAACTTATAAAAATTGGTAAAAACAATGGCTAACGAATGGTTTGTTTTTTCACAACTTAAACATTTTATGTTCGGCATGAGGTTGGGATTAAATTTTACTATTTCAGGAGGATGAGGAGAGTTCGAGTAAAGCCTACTTGCTCGCAAATTATTTTAATTCTCTTGTTTTTCCCTTCAAGAGAGAGTCTGGAATTATTTAGAAAAGAAAGATTGCAGATGATTAATGTCGCAATTGAGGTCTTTTTGTAGTTTGGAATTATGAAGCCTTCAAGTTAAAGATAACAATGTCTTAGAAGCTATATCCGTACACATACATGATCCCACTTTTAGATGACCTTGAATCATAGATTTTAAAAGGAAAAAGAAGTAGAATTTTTGATCTCTATACAATTTATAATTTGTTTCAAGTTGCCAGGGAATTTTAATAATAAGCAACATGTGTAATTCTTAAGTAAACTACAGCCTTCGTATACCCTACTTCTGGAAGCACAATGTTCATCCTTTGATGCAATAAGAAATTTGCGGTGGATTAGACATGAAAAGTGATTGTGTCATGTTTAATAGCTTTGAAACCCATTATTCATGTGCAACTTAAGTTAGCCTTCATGGAAATTTGTAGGGTTCAAAGTAACATACTGAATTTTCAGGGTCCCTCGTGTTTCCTGCTCTTGAAAGCTCAGTCCCAAGGCTCTCCTTGCCTAATATTCTTCTTGAAATCAGAAGACATAATATTCTTCATGTAAAATGCAACAACAATGTACTGTGTTTAGCATACAAAAGTCATATTAGTAGTGCTTTTGAATTGTGTGTGTGGGTGGGTGATGGCAGTTGGTTTTTATAGTTAGTCAGTTATAGACTACAACAGAGTTGTAAAAGTATTAAACAAAAGATGGGGGTAAAGGATAAATCATTTAACCAATATAGAACCTTTGAATGTCAGCATAAACTTTGAAGACATACAAGTTATTATATCAGCAAGATTCTTTTGTCTGACCATCCAATTCTTTTCACCTTCATATTGCAGAGACATCGATTGCAATGTCAACTTTTTTATGAACAATCTTTGCAATGTTTACTTCCCTGAGAAGGGAAGAGGAGAATGGAAGTTCAGTTCAACGCTATGTTTTTACCAATGGGTTGTGCCAGCTGCCAGAGTCCTCGAATAACTCCTAACTATCCTTCCATTTATTTGTTTTTTCACAAGCCCAGGGATGAAATTTTTTAAGAATGTCTTGCAGGAAATTTTTCTCAATCGAAAATTTAAAGATTTGCTAAACAGTTTTTTGTCTTTCGGAGCAGAATACTTTCACCAAGTAGCCTAATGCTCTAAATAAATTCACACCACGGCTTATGTATAAAAGCATTATGATATAGAACCAAGGTTTTCAAAATATAGAAGGGATAAACTTAATCAGCAGAAAACTCGAGAAGCCGAATAAGATTTTCAATACTTTGAGAAATCAGTGGAACACGAGGATTCAGGGACCATAAATCCTGTCTGCCAAATAATGATGAAGGCAGAGTGCAACCAAAGGTTTCAGTGGATCAAATGAATGAGTCGATAATTGTCAATGTTCATGCCCAGAAAAAGCAATAACAAATAGCCATTGCCCATGAATTTAGAATGGCATTACAAGAATCATTATAATAAGTACAAAATGCTAACAAGGAAGATGGATACAGGATATTAACTAGATTACTGGGACAACACTGGACATAATAAAAAAAATCCGGGTAGGAATAGTTTCGTGAGTTGCATGATTATTTTAGATGGACGACTATGATTAGCATAGCAGGCACCAGACAGGGAAAATAAGCAATGCAAATGGACCATGTACAGATCTCTGAAACAGCTTCCCAATAACTTTATCCTTTTAAATTCTCAAGTTCGCATGAAAACGTAGATTACACAAGAATAAATACACTCCATAACTCACACAACTTGCACTTATGTACGTTCATCAACATCTTTCTTTCTGCCTATCTCACAAAGTCACAATGCAGCATTTAGATGCAAGTCTTTCAATATGAAGTACTCCTATTAAGCAGAGTTTCAGCTCCACTTACAAAAATATCTTACCCCAATATTTGTAAACGACTCTTCAATTATAGTTTGGTATATCATTTTAGAAGAGGCATATGGTCTGTACTCTGTAGTCACAATAGAATGATGCAAATGTTCTTTCTCCGTCCATACGGAATACAAGTACCGAGAACATGAGTGAAAAATGAATGACAAGCAAGCAGGTACTTTTCACTTGAGTGGAAAGATTACTCAAGAGCCAGCATTTACACATACATAACCCAAAAATGTTGTATGGTCTCATTGCCTTTATTAGGCAAAACACCATCCAAATGAAAACTAAAAGAAGAAATAAAAGATCCCAAGATGCAATCAAAGGAAATCATGAGGGGACACAGATTTCTCTAACCAGCTCATAAATATCAGTCCCATACGTATGCCAGAATAAATTCTTCCCATATATCATTGGCCATTGCAATTCAATGTCCAATATTTGGGTTAGTGAACAGATTTGTAAGTTTTGCCAAACACGCAAGGCTTTCAAGTTTCACCGCAACTGTTGTTGTGCAAAAGACATATAAGGATTAAAAACCTTTTTGTACTAACAGATTCACAAATCCAACAAAATAGAGAAAGTATCATTTTTTTGTGATATGGTCAGTGGCGGAGCTACACCCAGACACCTGGGGTCACGTGCCCCCACAACTTAAAAAAAAGAGAAATTTTTTTAATGTTAAACCTACAAATGAAATAACAGTTGCATGTAAATACTTATCCAGGTGCCCCACTTTCCCCCTCTTTTTTTTAATTGAACTATGCTTGTAAACTGGACCGGAGAATGTCACCTGATAGTAATAATGGCTGATAGATGATTAATTGGTATACTTTGATGTAAAAAAGACATGTGTGACATTAAGAACCAATGTTGTTAGCTAGGAAAAGCAAGAAGATCAAAAACTCGGATTAATAGTTGATGTTTACATTGAGAGATTTTATTATACATCAACAGAACAGCCAAAGATCATATATGATCATGCAGACTATGACTGAAAACAAACAATAGAATGAAAGACACACAAAACAAGCCGTACAGGATTAACTCATGCAAGCTAATGACCTGCAATATTATTGTTGATCAGAAAAAATATTTAATTAAGAAGAGAACCGAATCTTGACACTGCCAATGGTGACTTTCCCTTTCCCAGTTCTCGGAACCAAGGCCACCACCAGGCCTTAATCATCATCAGCTCCCAAGTGCTCGAGAAGCTCCGTTATTCCCAAATTCAGGCTTGTTTTACTTTTTTGCTCACTTTAAATGGCAAATTGGAGAAGGCCCCTGCGAACTCAGCATTTTGAGGTCCACTGTCTACTTCATCTTCGTCGTTGATGTAAACATCAAATTTAATATACTCATCTCCATCATATTCAATCCCGTTATCTCCAGTATCTCATCCTCGTCTTCCTTCTCCTCTTGAGTCCTCGATTTTTTGGGCATGGGAACTTTAACTTTCAGGATTCCATCCAGAACTTTAGGCAGTGCACTAGCGTCTAATATAGGTGTTGGTGCTTTAGCAGCATTGGCAGACCGCGCCCTCCTTTCTTAGGCTTTTTAGTCTTTCGGAAAGGACGGGATCTGAGCCATGGAAGTGGAACATCTTGGTAAATATATCCCAGCTTTTTAGTATCAAGACAGTCCCTGACTTTAACTCGAACCAACTGCTTGTTCTCATCATAGAAAAGGAAAGCAGAGTCCAAATAATCGGTATCCATAATATCCTTACGGTTTCTTCCAGGGAGTGTCTTCCATATGTTCCATATTTCATCAAACAAGAATTGAAAATATTATAACTTTATTAACTAAAAATGTGTTTTAATCAAGATATGGTATTACAAATTTATAACCAGATTGTATGGTGCCCCCATGAGGTAAACCTCCTGGCTCCGCCACTGGATATGGTAGTTGGTTTAAAATGGTTATAACTTATATCTGGTACGATGAGATGTCTGAACAACAAATATATTCTGTAGCCAAGTGCCTGCATATCTGAATCAATTATCTTAGCTTTCTAGGTCATTTTTTAATAGGATTTCAATACAAATAAAGTAGGAGATTTAAATGATGTTATTTGTTGCATCACCATAACCATAGAGTCGCTGAGAAAGCCTTAAATCACTGATTTTTTCAAATAAATCTGGATAATAATTGAGTTTTATATTAAAATGTTTACTATTTTGTCAAAAACTATCAATTAACAATCAAGTGGATTCGATCTCCACCGCGAGGGCGGACCCAGGATTCTAAATCTACTGGGGCTGAAATAAAAAAAAAATTGTTCAATCACTAAAAGGATAATGAGCAAACTAGTATTTCATGTAAAAGCAAAATCACATAATTTAACCATACTCTTAACTTGAAATCTAACATATGCAAAAATATAAGTAATAACGATACTACTTTACAATGCGAAATTGCAAAAAAAAGATTTATTCACATCATTTAAATTGTATTCGGCGATTTTTTTAAGCGTAGAATTCATCTATCACTTTATCACGTACATTCGCCGAATTTAACAATCATGTACAGTTATCAATCAAACAAACACTTAAAATAACCAAAAAAAATTATATGTAGTAACTAGAATTTATATTTAAGTTAGTTTAGATAATTACATTATATACGTAATTGCAGCAACAAGGACCCGGGAATCAGCAACAAAAAAACAAGCGGAATAAACAATACAATTGAAGATGAAGAATGGACATAAACACAACCTAGTTTAGAATTCATTTTTCTATTTTATTTTATTTGTATTTAACCGTATATAATTTGCATAACAGGTTTCATTATGATGACAAGCCCGGTATAAATTGGGTCTATTTTGCTATTTGTGACAAGTTAGATGATGTGTGTGGATTACTATGCAATGGGTAAAGATATATAAGTGGGCTGGTCTTTTTTTTAATTATATTGGAGTATAAAATGTTAAAGCGGATGGTGGATTTTGACCGGAGCCAACCTTAACCCAGCCCACGATCCGCCCCTGCTCCACGGCGACTCATGCGACTCATTTTAACCACTATAATCACTCTATATATCTCTATTTAAAAAAGTTAAGTGAAAATAAATAACATGCTAATTAGCATAGCAAATGATATGCAAGTCACATACATTATAAAAAAGAACCCTATACTTCTTTCTTATTAATTCTTCAAACAAATCCATGATCAGTTTATTAAATTTCAAATCTATTTTTTCAAGATTTATCTAATATCATTAATCATGTCACATTATAGATAGCACACGTCACAACTGTTTTTGAAAATAAACTGGAGTAAAGAGTTGGATGGCCAAGTGTTCAGGGTTTCCGATTCCGGGCAGTGTTGTATAAGTTGCCGGAGATTAACCACATACTAAATCAGTCTAAAATCAGATTAGAAATTATTTATCTTAAAAATAAAGGAAGTTTTCAAAAATATCTATGTTTTAATCCTTTTTACAAAAGTACTGTAAAAAATGCATATAAGGTTATATCACAGACAATTGCATGTGAGGTTGCACATATACTATTACTTTGTAAAAACAATTGTATTTATGAAAAAAGCCCAATAAAAATAAATAAAAATTCATTTAATCCATCGAAAATCAAATTAACGAGTCAAAAATTGGCTTATTATGAACGTTTCCCCAGCTAGATGAAACTTATTCCACTAATAATTTGATCTTCAACATGTCTATAAGTTTTAAAAACAAAACATATATGTTCATAGTATTTGCTAAACATTACAGGCTAGAACGGTCGTAAATGAACCGAGTCGAGTCGAGTCGAGTTTTTTTTTATCGAGTTGCAGTTCAAGTTTTTTTAAAACTTTATCGAGCCAAACTCAATTACCTTAAAAATCAATTTATGTTGTTCGAACTCGAACTCGTTAAAAAACGAGTCGAGTTCGAGTTTTTCACGAACATTTCGAGTCGAGTCGAGTTCGAATCGAGTTCGAGTTTTTGCATAATTTTTTATTAAAAATATAATTTCAAACATATTTTTCAATGCATGTTCATAATTTAATATATTCAATTTCGCGGATGACCACGGATTAGATAATTAATAGTTGTTCATTGAACTATATATTAGTGTATTCATGTATTGTAATATATTATATATATAAATTAAAATATATATTTTATGTATATATCTTATCCAGTCAAGTTTGAGTCAATTTTAACGAGTTGAGTCTTTAATAAGTTGACTTATATGAGTCGAGTCTGACGAGCAGATCTGTTCATTTTGGGCGCCCTGATACCTACACTTTATCCTAGTCCAAAAGTTTTCTAAATACTAAAGATACTTGTTCAACTAAAACAAGAATGTGCTGGACTATCATACTCCTGCATCCATAAACCTGATAGGACACTAACCAGACAAGCCAAACTATGATTGTGACCTAGGTCAGAGCACAATCACCAAATACATAGCACAAGTACATTCGTATTCAAACTACCATACATATACCTGTAGTGATACGCAATCCCATGTCAGGATAAAGATAGTTACACAGCAGCACCAGCCATGAAATTAATTTATTTTACTAAATGCCTTTATTTTAGGTATTATTTTACAACAAAACAAAATGTGATATGCTCTACATATCCATCTAATCAATAGTGGAATACATATACTACATTCATTTTGAAATTTTAACAATGTATTAACCATCTATACCAAACTTTTGAGTAAATACTGAACTAGCTGGAAAAAATTGGTTCTATGAGGAATTTCCCCGTCTTCCATATACTTAGAAATTAGGACATCTTTTGGAAAAGGAAGCCTTCTAGGATTAAAAGACACAAACAGGTTAGCACGAATGAAAAGCTATACAAGAAATAAGGAGATCACATGAAGGATATGTATAGGAAAAGGTAATCGTTTGATACGGGAGGGAGATAGTAAAATGAGAATTTTAAAAGAATAATGATTGAAGGCTTGAAGCATAAACCGACAAACTTTTGTTGAAAATTACAGGAAATGTACCTCGGACTCCATAATTCTTTCTCCAGACTTGCACAAGTTTGATGCATTGAAATGGTATTTTTTGATTCAAAAGAGAATACTACACTCTATATATCTCACCCGTACATATTATCTACCCTTACTTATTATCTACACATTAGCCCACTTCACATATGCGAGCCCGTTTGCAAGTTGGAACCTAGCCCAATCCACAGCCTAATCCACTACATAACCCAGACAAGATCAAAACACTGCTTACAATTACAACCATGTCAATAAGTTACAGGGTACTATTATAAAAAAAACTAGTACTAAAGCATCTGCAGATACTGTCTGTACTAAAAAAATAAATACGGTCTAATAACCCCTAGAGGCATAATGAGATAGGTTCATGTCTGAATAACTGAAAGATTTTACAAATACGGTCTGTACTAAAAAAATAAAATAAAATCCATCACCAAAAAATAAAGCAGCAGAAATAGGTAAACCTCAGTCACAGAAGTGCTTCTCCTCTGCTTCTAGCACATTTACTAAAATTTGCTTCTACAGTACCAGAAATGATGAAAAACTTAATACAAGGTAACAAACCTGAACAGGCGTCATTAAATTTGTAAACAACATTTGAGAAGTAAACTATCTTGCATTTATATATAACTTTCCACAAACCATAGGAAAGGTAATCCAGAGAAGAGAAAATATAAGCAGGCAACACAAGATTGGAACCAAGGTGCTATAACAAACAGAAGATTGGGCACATTGATTGTTAATATTGAGCATGAATATGTTCTTTGTAGTTTCTCTTTGTTGTGTAGCCCTTATGATGATTTCCAAGTCACTCCCACATTATGCATCATTTTCCTGCAAATGAAACAAAGAGCAATCTCACATCAGAAACATTTCCTATTTTCCAATGTCCAAATCTAGTTGAGGCATGCTAGAGTAAATCACAGTTGTTAACATTCCAAGGCACCTTCTCCTGCTCTGGGGCATTGGTCATGGCCTAAAAGAAATTAATATATAATTGATGTCAAGAGCGTACTATCTATTATTGTCCTCACAAACTGAACAAGGAAAAAGCCAGCTACAGGAGATTACTGTAAAAGCTTGTGTTAGGTACTGAGGTTTAAAATTGCTCTAAATAATGCTTTAACAAGTAGCGTTCCTATGCTTAGATGCATTTTCAAGTCCAGAAACGAATTACTTAATGCTTCAATTTATCTCAAAATACAAATTTATTGTGAAGCTCAAAGAAAAAGAATTTGAAAAACAAGTAAACACTCGTAGAACACTGGGGACATACCACTATAAGCTGGTTAGTCCCAAATCATGAGTAGAACTTTCTGTTATGCAGTCTGCATGAATGATAGGGCCGTTAGATGCAGCATCACTAGTGTCCATATCACCGTTACTCGGGAGATTAAGGTACACAGCTCCTTTAAACATCCATTGGTCCTTCTTTGGATAATATATATCTTCGAACAGCTCGCCACATAAAACACACACACACTGATTTTCATCAGTGGGAACCATCTGCTCAGTATTATTTCCTAATGCTATACCAGGAACATCCAAGATGTCCTCAATTTCATGATTAGAAACCTTTTTATCAATCCAAGCATTAGAACCCAAATACCATCCCCTTGAACTCTTGTTTGAATTGTTCAATTTGAGATTTTTTACCGTGTGCCACTCCATGTGTCTGTCAAATTGCTCAATAATTTTCATTCTCATTCCACAAATGCTGCAGTGATGAGAAAGATTTTCAAGAAGATTGTTGATCACTACTGGATGGAGCTCTCTAATCACCTTCGGTGTAAACTCCAAGCCTATTAGATCTTTTGTCTCTTCCAAGCTGCTTACGGGTACGGTGGTGCAGCTTTTAGCATCGGAGTTCGACAAAGATAGCACTTCACTGGTAAATGACGGAGCAAGAGGTGGAGAAACTTCATGAAAGGAAGTAGTCACTGGATGAGCGACCACAGATCCTGATATCTCAAAACTGCTAGATGAAGGTGCGACAGTTGAAGAAACTTGAAGGAAGGAACTAGTGACCAGAGGAGCAACCACAATTTCTTGTCTCTGGCTCTCAGGCCTACTGATAATCTGCGGCGGACCAGAAGCAGACAAGTCTTTTGTTGAAGCAGATATTAAACCCTTTTCCATTAATGTACCCAAAAGACTTGAGACTGGACCAGGTATAGCTTTGACCATAGTTTTAGATTGTTCAGAGGCACCGCGTGAAAGAGGGGTGAGTGGAGGACCATTTAGCACTGGTGGTTTTTCTACTTGGCCCTGAGGAAGGATGGAGGAAACTGATAAGATTTTATAAGAAGAGTTTCCGTCGGATCCTGATGCAACTTTTGCCTCTGATTGGATTGGTTGAGGACCACTAGGTAGAGAAAGCTGCACAGAAGAATGAGAAGGCAATAAGGTTGACACTGTGTGTACTGGCTGACTCTGTTGCAGAAAGGGAATATTGTGCCCCTGCTCGGAAGAAGGTTTCACAGAAGACAAAGCCTGTAAATTAGGGGATTGCAACTTGTGGGAGTTATGAGAATGAATGTTCTCTATTGCAATTCCTGGATTGAGAGGGAACTGTCTATACAAGCTCAAATTCAATTGTCCCGGGATTTGAGGTCTGGCATCCAGGTGAGGTAAGGTTTGAGATAGCGATAGTTCTTTCTCGGATCGATGATGACCCTGATTACCATAATGGAGTATAGATAATGAAGGTGATGGAGGACGCTGGTGCAATGGCAATTGTCCAGACAACGTTGCCATAGCTGGAGTGTAGAGTTTTGGATTTACAGATCCAGAGGAGCCTGGCAATTCATTGGTTGAATATCCAATATTAGTTGAAGGTAAGGGTTTCCTGACCAGGGAATTCGTATTTGCTGACGGATCCCTCGTAGATGTATAATGGCCTTTGGAGCTGCCTACTATCATTTGACCGGAACTAGGATAGCTCGTCCCACCTACTGCATATGACTCCCTTGGCCAGATCGATGTGCTACCATTTTCTAAAGGTAGAAAATCATCAGAAGCTTCTGTATCAACCCTCGACTCAAATTCAGGTAGGTTTTGTGATTTCAGCAGAGAAGTATGAAAGTCCTGCAAATAGCATATGAAAATCAGCCAAAAGAATTGAAGGATTGTTGGCATTTAGGCATCAATTGCATCAAGGGTTAACAAAAAAATTGTCAATGTCACATCATCCAGTTATCTAACACGCCAACATTTATAATGGTCAAATATAAGGCAACAGTTGTTGACTTTACTCTTCCGAGATAAGTCAGGCCAATATCATCCTGTAAATTAACTAAAAGGCTGATTGTTTTATGTCAACACCTTTTAACTTGTTCCATTAACTCTCCCAAATCTCTGGAACACAAACCCTAGCAATTTGAGGGAATCCAGAAAAAAAATCCAGGTAAATCTAAAGCAGAATAAAATCAGATGTGCGCAGTCGTCTCTCATGAGATTTAAACTGTGATCTTACCTACAGATGAGTTGCTACCCCATGGTCCCATGGGTTTTTTCCATGTTCAAAGTTCAGCAGATTTAAAATTTGCCATGCATAGTAGACTAAGAGAATAGGTACTTAACTAAACCTAGATGAGGCTCATGAGGCTTAATAACAATACACAAAATGCACTAAACCTAGGTAAAGCTCTTGTAGCCGTGAGCTTAGAAACACCAAGCTAAGGAGGCAGATCAGATATATATAAATACTGTACTGAACTTGTATAAAATAAATCAGGGAAGACATAAAGGCACCCCAGGGACCACCAGAGTACTAGACTAAAAAGCGGGCCTGCACTTTAAAATATCCTGAACAGCCCAAAAGGTAAATGAGCAAAATCTTGGAATCAGTTTTACTTAAATATGCATAGCTTGTTGTAGTTGGATGTGGTAGACAAATTCATAACCCGACAGAAAAACAGATTTTAATAAATTGGATTAAAAAGTATAAGCCGGTCAAATCAAAGATAACTTCATAGTCGCATCTTGTAGTTTCTTTTTCCCAAGTATCATACCATGTGATGATCATCCTATTCGGACTTTCATCCTATTCAGAGTTTCACTGGCATAAAAGCTAAATAACACAAATCTAAAATGAAAGGAGATCTGAAAGAAGTAGTCTAAGAATTTATGCTTTCATCTGGGAAATATTTCTACCATTCAATTGTGACCATCAGAATAAATATTATATAATTAGGTCTACACTTGAACATTCCTCAAGTAAACGTACCAATCTTTCAGAATCACTAGTTAACCGCGGATCTCTTTTTGACTTGCAGGTTGCACTCTGAACATTTGATCTAGATTTCACATCATCCCACATGTACTCTACTTCCCCTGAAGACAACGAACTCTCCATCCCACTACTGTTTAGACTACTCATAATGCCGTGACTAGAATGTGACTTTGCATCATTGTTCGCAGGTTGAGGAGATGAAGAACTAAGAAGCATAGTTTTTGTATTAAAATCATTTCTTTGGTTAAATGTGGTCTCTTTATCACCACAGTCAGCACCATACCAAGGACTCTCACATCCTTGATTTGTAGCCCTATAACCGGTTTTCAGTATTCCAGACCCTGGTTGCCTAGAGATATCAGTACCATTTTGATACTCTGTGTGCACTGTATTCTTACCCAGAAAAGGATCGGTTGTTGCATTTTTAATAGGCTGCTGCATATTCTGCAAAAAAAGAGAAAGAAATAATTATAAAGAATGATACATTTGTTTTAAGATCTAGATTAAATTATGTATTACATGCATCCTATGACACAGATCAGCTCCCTGTCCCCTCGAAAAACGGTTGATAGGTCTCTCCAGCCTCTCTGCATTCTCTGGTGAATTCACAAAGTTTGTACTTGTGTGATTGGTCAATTTATTTTCCTCACAAGATATTGGAGAAAAATCAGCACAAGACCAAGATAATCTAAACTATGTGGGAGAACTTTAGGGTTGATACTGCTATAGTAGTAGTTATATTATTCATTCCATTAATGTACAAGTGGTGACTATTTTACAATAGCGTTTATGCATGCATGTACTACTTGCAGTAATTAGGCGATTAGCACAATGTGTGATGCCTATATCTATGTAATATTACTGGAAATATAGTAAACAAGATGTAGAGGTTCATATAGGACAAAGTAACTAAAGTTACGGAAAAAGTGATTCAGGCATTTCCTAGGTCTTTAGTACTGAGGTTTTGTAGAAATTGTGAAATAATAATAATTTTATAACTAAAAAGGAAGTTTTTTCCAACTAACTCTAGAATAAATATAAGCTATTAAAGCATGGTTTTGAGAAGGATGCGCTGAAAATATCCGAAACAAACTTCGCCCAAGAAAATCTGCATTTGGTCTTGCATACAAACTCAGGAAAAAACATGCGACAACATATCTCTCAGACTGTAAACCAGATCAAACACCATAAACAGAAGCTCGACAAATGATTTCATTAGTTTGTACTGTTCTATAAGGTGGAAAGGTGTACGAAACCTGGCATTCATTTACAAATTACAAATAATATCATTTATTTACGCTTGACAACTTGGAGGAAACCAATAGAATATCTTCCATTATCAATGTCAAAAACTAGTCCAATACAATTGCCCGAATATACCTGACAGAAATAAAATTAAAAATACCCCATTCTCCCGGGTAGTTCTGGGTCTCTCCTGTCTACAAGTGTATGGGCACAACACACATGTTTGCCTGACAAGCTGTGTTGCACAAATACAACAGTAAAAAGGAATTAGAGATACGAGTTGCCTTACCCTGCTTGGCTGCTGTAGATGCTGCCTTGTCTCTACATACTTGGGATTCACATGAATGCTGTGAGCTGGACGCTGGGGCAGTGAATCAGGCTTAGATGTTGCTTTTAGAGCTGACCGATTTATGGAAGGTGTAAAGCCAAGTTCTTTCTCAATCATCTGAAGACACTGAGGAGGGAATACACCTTTCCATGTCCCAAAAAGATGCCGCATGCCAGAATGTACTGCAGCATCAACCTGTCTGTAGGCCTTGCAGAAAACCTAAGGGATGCACCAGCAAAAGGAAATTTAACAAAATATTTGTCAATTTAATATACTGGTTTCAAGGAGATTACAATTTGATAGATAAACATTGTGGAGCAGTAAACAATATATAGTAATACACACAACTGAAGCACACGGAAATTACATAACATGGCTTTGTTTTTTATCATTAAATATTGTTTTTTATTAATGAATATTAGTTATATCTATCACAACTGCAATGCCTTAAAATTCTGTGAAACTGTGAGGCAAATCACATGGTACTACTTGAAATAAAGATACTTAAATAGATTATGAAATCACCACATCAACATTTAACTGGTCACTGATTAGGCATCTATCTAATTTCTGCGGTCGCGGTTTAAACATAAGGTATATCATGGCACCTTGAAAACATGTTACTAAGTATTTCGCATAGTAAAGTAAGAGACAGAGATTAAAGTAATAAGGAAAAAATGGTGAGAAGCCTACTCCTTTGTTTGTTTGAAGTGGTGACAGAGTCTCATAGATTAATTATAACAAACCTCAGGTAGTCTGGAAGCAAAGCACTTTATGTAGTCCCTCCCAATATTCTTCACAATACTGTCTAAAAGATACAGGGATGGAAGTTTTTGATCGATAGGAACCTATAAAACAATAATCTTGGTCAGATCACAATATGCCACAGCCTGAACTTCCAGGACACTAGATCAATAAACTGTGGACTGCAGTTGCCAATGGCGAGTACTAATATTCTAACAACGGAAACAAATTTAGATCAAAAATGAAACAAACTTTTCTATAATAGAACTGTCCTTTAGATATTCAATGCAGCAAGATGTACGATATAGAAAAAATATTTATAAAAGAGTCTTTAGTTTTCACTCTACTGGAGAGTAACAATCGCCATGTTTTATTGCAATAGATAAATTTCCTAAACAGTACACTCCAACAAATCATGGTAGCTTTTCACAATTCATACTACAATGTTTGCCTAAACAGTACTTAACCTCGTTACTTTGGACATATTCAAAGTTTCAATGGATTTGACAACTTCTAAATAAATGTCTAGCTGCAACTGAAGACCAACCCAACCTCGTTACTTAACCTGATAATGAAGTCGTGCATGTGTCTTCATTAACGAGAAACAAGCGAATTCTACAAATCTCTTCGCTTTGTAAAATAAAGAATAATAATAATACCTAACCTCAATCATCCAAATGCTCACATGGCTGTACGCCGTGTGCTGTCTTACACAAGCAGGCAACAAGAAAAATTATGCAACCAAAGATTTAATATATCTCAAATGTCAGAGGTCCTGCACTGATCAAAGGACAAACACTCCAACTACAAGTTCTTAACATCTATACAATGAAATTTACACAGCATAGGATGAACATGAAAATGATGGAGGGGGAGGGGGAGGGGGAATCTAGTTTTTGCCGAAAACATAAGACCTATATATGTTGGGAGGCATTACATGGAAGGCTCAAACTGCTCATAAGATAAAATAAACATATTTTACCACCTACAGATAGCAATGAACTACCAAGTGCATCCGGATGATCATTGTTCCAAAGTTCTTAAGATATAAGAATCAAAATGCAAATGCCAGACTATTTATTTTGTTACATATCCAAACCAAGAACAGCTAATCAACCACCCCATCCTTAAGGAACGATAGTATTATAAGCAGGCATATGTAATATTATAAGTATGGAAGAACAATAGCAAACCAAACTGGAACCTAGATTGTATTACAATACATTATTCTTCTTCTAAATACAACACAGGAGATTACATATCAGATATTTCCTAAGATATCATTTTCGGCCAATATCCAAATAATTCCCAAGCTACAGTACAGATCATTAACTGTTCTAGTGCTTTAACAGGTGTTTTGAAGTCACGTTTCAAATTTAAAACTGAGAAACAGATTAGCGTATCAAATCTTCAAATCAAGCTTTGCACATTATAAGTATGCTATTGGAATATGCCTTCCTTACAAAGAAGAATAAAGATCGAGCTAGTTTATGGAATTGAACAACTAAAAATTATTAGAACTGAATATACACCATAAGTGCAGGGGGTAAATTGACACTGTCAGAGCATTTACACAAACTTAACACACTGAAGCCAAAAAAACCAGTGCGGATGAGTAGGGTTGAATTTACGAGATTCAAATGAAACGGAATATTACAATATATAAAAGCACCCAAAGTAGAAGATCGAGAAGCTGCAAAGAAACATCATCAATTTAATTTCCATTTATCACATTACAGAATATATTAGAACAAACACTAAAATAAACAATCAACAAATTTAATTCTAATCATCATTAGTCTCCCTGCTCCTTATAATCGACATTGAGACCTAACAAGAACGTAAAACCAACTACACTAACTCGAACATAAACGACAATATATTAAACTGTTTTCCTTCACCTCAATGATATTAGAGCAAATAGTAGCAGCAATAGGCTTAGCAGCCGGCAAATTCTCGCCCGCAATAATAGTCAAATTAGTAATAATCGGCTTGGAGTTAAATGTAAGCTCAGCGAGTGCAATCTTGTACTGAATTACAAGCTCTCGTACATCATCTCCGCCTCCTCCATTCGACATCTCTTCTTCCAATCTCGGCTTTTTCATCGCGAAATTTATCGATTTCTCCAAGGAACCACCAGAACTCCCCAATTCCATCACAGTGTATAAAACTAAACAAAAAGAAAGTAAAACCCTAGCTTACAATTCTACACTAGCCTACCAATTATCTCGAAATAATATATGTAACGACTTGCTCATATAGCTATTACATGTAAAAAAAGAAGTATAGATACAAGAGTATGAGAGCTATAAATACAGAGATTGGGAATTGAGGCGGACGGTAGTCCTCGAATCAAGTTGCCCTAGGGTTCCAGGGCTTTACTCATACTCCAATTGGTGGTGAATTTTGTATGTACGGGAGAGATGAGATGAGTGTGTCTTTGCATGTTATATGTTCAGAAACAAAGGGGGAGAAAGATGGACAGAATTCAAATGGCTTGTGTTGTGTTGGGCTTTTTCGATTTGTAAGGCCTCGTTCCCGAGTTTTTTCGCTCTTTTAAAAACTCGGGAGCACAAATATGAATGCAAGTTAAACTGCTTTACTCACCCACCATTTATTTTCCTTTCTAATTAAAATTCGGGAGTAAAGGGTAAGATCTTTTGATTTTGTTATGATGGACTTGTCGGGCCCGTTTCATCTTCAATGCTTCAATTTGCCTCCAGCACTTGGTAATCTTTTTTCATGATCAAACTAAACATACCCGTTTTTCCTGCTTCGAGCCGTGTGTGTGGAAGGGTAAAATTTACGCCGTCATGTCCCTATTTGAAAAAATAAAGGGAGTATTTTCGTAAAAACCCCGGCTTAGTGCACGACAACAGAAATGGTGTGTGATAAATATAAAAATGAACAAAATTATAAATAATAATACAACAACAACAACAAAAAAGTAAGATAAGTGACTGAGACAAACCTGAGTCAATGGTTGTGTGTACATGGAATACATGCACAGCGTCTCTCCGAATTTTAGATGCTTTATGTTATCAAACTAACAAAGCTCATTATTTTTTTTGATTTTTCTATCGTAGAGAACCTGCGGCCACTACCATTCGGGTACCCACTGGGTAAACTAACAAAGCTCATTATTTTAGTCAAAATTGAATGGAGCTCATAGTGTAGCGACTGGGAATTTCGCGACGTGATTAAGTGAATAAAGTACAATTTTGTGCTGTAATTGTGAATTTACGTTAAAAATAAAAAGTTAAATGATTTTGTGGTTAATTGTCATTGTTGTATAATAGTAACTGAGAACGTAGCGTAACTTGTTTTAGTTTGATGAGTCAGCTGAGGGATCAAGCTGTGTCGTCGGGCCGTCAAGTTGAATGGAACCCGTAATAAAAAAGGATTAGAAGTGTTTAAAAACATGAATGTGAAATATATTTGATGATATTGTCTATTTGCATGTTGATTAATGTGTGCATGTTCAAATTTAAGATTTGTGGAATTTTAAATATTTATAAAAGGATTTATAAGGATTTTATTGATCTTTAAACATTTTTATAAAATTAGTGAAATGTGATTGAGGTGCGAAATTTGTTTTATTGTCTTTAAAATAGTCCAAGGGACTTTTTAAAAATAGAAGTTGGATTTATTTTGATGTTTTAATATGTTAAAATGATTTTATGAAGTTTACTTCTATTATTTGGATGTATTTGTAAAATCCATATTAAATAATCTATTTGTGCAATAATTTATTTAAAAATATAAGAGAAAAGCTAGTTTTGTGTTTTATTTTTATAAAAATGAAAGTTAAGTTAGTTGTGAATAATGTGGAGAGAAATTATATTATTTTAATTAGTTTGTAAATCAAAAATATAAAAAGGAAAGAAGGGATTTTGTTAATTACTAAATTGCCCCTAAAATGTTCTATTTATACTCCCTCATCTTCCCCCTTTTCTTTCTTTCTCTTCACCGTCTCTCTTCTCTCTCTCTTGAACTCTCTTTTCCTCTCTCTCGGTAATCTCTCTCTCTCCCGCACACTCTCTCCAATTCCTTCCTTAAACTCTATTTTAATTCAAGAATTGAGCTCCCTATATCTTATATATATACATACATGTTCGCATGTGTGTGAGTGTATGTGTGCCGGCGATCGATTGGAGAGGAAGCTCTCAGTTCTTGTTTTAATTCGATTTTTGGTTGAATTCTTGCAGAAAAAATGATGTTCAGTGTTTGCATGTTAATTTGTTATGAGTTTTGTTTGATAAATCGGTGAGGTTTCGAGTTGGGGGCCGAGTTTTGACAACCCTGAACCCTTGCCGCCACTGGTGATGAACTCCGGTGAACCGGCGGTGATCTATGATGTATTAACTGAGCTTTAAAGGTCCTTAAACTCGATTTTGATATTTGCATGTGTAGATTTTTAAAGCTCGAATATTATTCTTGGTTTTTAACGAATTTAGTTCAGAAATTTGTTGATAAACTTGGAAGAATGGTTGAATGTTGATAGTTAGGTTTGGATAAGAATGGATTAGGATATAAAGAATAAAAATGATGCATGCATGATAGGTTTTGCTTAAATTCGAGTTTGGTTTCGGTTTCCATTCAAAATAAAATGTCTTAAAAGTTATTTCTTGTTAGAATTTGATTTAAGTTAAGTGGTATTTGTGAAATTAACTTTGCATGTTAATTTTGGGAGTCACGTGTTGTTTTGGATAGATTAGGGCCGAATGATGCTTTGGTTTTTGAGAAAGAAATGGATCAACTTACTTGATTAATTGATAAGATTTGTAATTTTGATAACTCGGTGTTTGTAATTCGATTTTGATGAATGTGGATTGTAATAACCCCAAAATTTTGAACTTTTTGTAACCCTTATGAATAGTGTTTTTGTTGATATTGCTGAATAAGAAAACTTTTCATGCCACACTATGTAGGGGTTCTTTGATTGATATTCTGAGATCTTATTAGTACTGTATAAGGTATATAAGTGTATGTAAAGATCGTCAGAATCCAATTCCGAACACTTTGATTTTTCCCGAAAATCCACCAGATACCGAAAGAATTGAGCATAAGATAACAAGATAAAAAGGATTTAAATTAAAGGATTATAAGAGAGGATCATAAAAGGAATATAATATACTGAGAAAGGTTAAGGAAACCCAAGTAATAAGATCCCGGGTATGATCCCTCAAACGATAAACGAGAACGAAAGTTAAGCGAACCGTATAACAGATCAGCGGTCATTAGCCAAGTGATTAAGAGTTAAGCAAAGGGTTAGAGGGGAGTGATGTCACCTCACCAACAAGAAGAGGACAAGTGTGGGAGGGTGACATCACAGGATGACCTAAGCATGACATAAGGGAAGGATGTGTGGTTGATTAATAACCACACAAATTTTCATGGTTAAAAATGTGGCGCCCTCCAAACCCGGGTCAGAAGTTTGGGGTCCACAACACATACACAAAATATAAACCTGTATATAAAATATTATTTGCAAGGACCCTGCTTTACTTAACCACGGATCGCAACAAGTTAAAGTATGAAAACAAGCCACAACCTTAACTTTTATTACAACGTACCAAATCCCAACTAATTTAATTTACAACTGATATGAAATTATTCTTACAACCTTACTATCTCACTACTGCATTAAGCTCCTGCTAGCTCGATCAATCATAATCTGGAATTCTAGCTCGAACATTGAACTGGGAATCCTCGCTATCAACCGTATTCTTCTTAACTGTAGAATACATAAAAAGATTCACAAGAGTGAGCTAACTAGCTCAGCAAGTCATATTATCAATAACTGACGTTAAACAATAATAAACGAGGGGATTCAAAGGAATCAAGTTTCCTGTTAAACAGTCAATAGAATTGGATATTCATTTTAAGTTTTTAAAACCAAGGTTAGGCTGCTGATCAGTCACGCACTAACCCCGAGCAAAGCACATAGCACTGCTCTAACTACTGGATCGAAGGCACACATTGGCCTAACTTGACCATCGATATGGTCTGACCACGAATCTGGTCCACACAAAGAAAACTATCCAATTCTAAAGCATTTCAATATGATAAACAATAGAGTTCAATAAAACCAGATCATAATCAATAACCATAAAACATTTGTAAAAGAGCATGGTAAAAATTCATAGTTACCAAAAAGGGTATGTCAAAATACATAAAAGAAGTGGCCTCCAGCCGGTAGGATAATCGGATATTAGATGAATAGTGTTTTTATAAGGTTTTAGTACTTTGATATCACAAGGTATGGTTGAGTATAAAAGTTTCTGTATGTGTAAACAATTCTGTTCCAGTGTTTGGTATATATGATGGATATAAATTTGTGGAGTAGTATCTTATTTGTGTGGTTTAGTATCTGGTAAATCAACAAGAAATGGTTTACAAAGAATAAGGCTTACGGCTCAAAGATCAAATGCTGTGGCTCAGGTTCAAGGCTGAAGGATTCAAAATGTGTACAGTATAAAACAGAACTATTTTGGGTATTAACAATATGTCACAAGAGAATTTAGAAATATTTGCATTGTATCTTGAGAAAGGTTTAGAAATACTTGCCTTATAATAATCGATTTCAACTTCACTTGTACTTGTCTAATGACCCCATTAAACAATCACTCGTCTGCTTATCTTATGCCTCGCTTCTATCCTCTGATCACTTGTTGTATTTTCTACATGTAAATTCTATTTTCTAATCACCTGCTTCTCTTTCTTACGCCTTTCTTACTCTGCTAGGCATCATAAGTATCTATTAATATTTAACTCATACCATTCTATTCGACATACACTTCTATCTACCCTTCGTTTACCCAAATCCGATTAACGGATTGAAAGTTACGCTATAAACAAGTAATCACCGAACATATAGACCGACAATCAACCAACAAGTCACATATAACACATAACACGTCAAATAATCAATGACATCTCATTTATAAAGAAGTCTCGGGTCATAAACAGGCTTTCGGGTATTTAAAATGATTTTTAAAACATTTTTCGGAATTAAAACGGGTCGTTGGATCAATTTCAAAGTAATAAACAAGGTTCGGTTGGCCAATTCTAGCTTCGAAACAATTTTATAATAATTATCGAGCCTTGGAAATAATTTAAAATAATATTTTAAAGCTCCAAACTATTTTTCGGAATTTTTAAATCATTTTTAAATAATTAACTCTAATTAAATAATTAATTAAAATCAATTAATAATTAAATAAATCAATTAATCAATTAATTTTCGAATTAATTGACTAATTAATCAATTAAAAATTAACTGAAATTAATTAAATAATTAATTCAGATTTATTTTTGAATTTAAAAATAATTTTTGGAATTAAAATAATGATTTTTGAAATTAAAATAATCATTTTCGGATTTTTCTGAAATTAAAAACAATTTTAAAAATAATTTATAAAAAGAAATCCGAAATTTGAAAAAAATCAAAACAGGAATCCAGAATTTTTAAAGTTCTGGAAACTTCAGGTACTAACTTGCAAAAATGCCAAAAACACTTCTGATTTAGGGAACTTTTGGATCAAAACCGGGTCAAACCGGGTCGGAATTCCAGGTCACCAAGAACAGAAACGGGTCGTGAAGAACCCAGTTTCCGGTGACCGGAAAATAACCCCGGCGAGCCCCGATTCGATCAAAAACGGCATGGTTTTACATGATTCAGGTGGGGTTTTCGTTCCAAATCACGTCAGGAGTTCAAATCAAACCACAAACAAACTAAATGATATCTGGAAACAAAAATCCGGCCAAAAGCTTCAAGAACACCGGCGAGAACTTCAAATCACAACTCACTCCTCTACAGGCCTCGTCGATTTGCACAACTTATACGAATCGATTACAAATTTCAAGGGGAACAAAACCCACCCCTCTAGAACGTCTATCAATTCTGAAATAAGAAACCCCCAAATCGAATTGAAAACATTCAAAGTAATATAAACCCTAATTTCTAAATTCCGAGAATCAAACCCAAAATTAAACATGTTATTGAACTCCAAATTTGATGTATAATATATCAAAATGATCAGGATAACAAGCTCTACAACATACAATCATCAAATCATTCAAACCATCATCCGTACAAAAATTCATAATTTAAATACCAAAAAATTCGAATATAAATAATTAAATAGGAAATCACCTGATGTTTCTGGGTTGAAATTGATGGAAGATTTGGATTCTAGATTTCAGTAGCTTCGTTTTGAATATATGTACGCCAAAATCGGATATCAATAACGCCTTCGAATTTGTGTTTGATTACGAAGAACAAAATATAATTATAGTATTTTCTCTGTAAAAACTCTGTAAATACTGTTTGCAATTGATTTCCGGTACAAAATAAAATACGGTAGAGGCTATTTATAATTACAGAAAATTAGTATCCCGTTGGATCATTCCAGATATAAAACGGTACGTTTATTTATAAAAACTGATCCAAACGGTATCGGTTTTCGTGATAATTATCCAAATAAGTACAATTTGTACTGCGGTCTTGGTCTCAGCGCGTGGTTACACGTATTACGAAGTGATAATTGTAATAGTTTAATAAAAAGCTCCCGTTTATCGAAAATACGAGTTTTATTGATTTACCGAAACGAATATTGTATCGAAAATGTTGCGCCGGGACCTGCGCAGGACAAACCGTACGCCGGATCGAAAAAGTCAAAATACAAAATATGCTCTGAATATTACAATTAGGTTAGGAAGGAGTTCTCGGAAGAGTTTCGGGTTCTAAAAACGTAACAAGGGATGACGTCGGTTGGTTCCCGTTTTTATAAAATAGATTTTAAATACCCGGAAAAAGATTTTATAAAATTCATATGATTCCTATATATTCATAAATCAACATAAAAATAATTAGGAAGATATGACAATTATCTATATTTTATTTGGAACATATAAAAATTGAAATACTTAATTAATAACATTTTTAAACATTCAAACACATTTAACACTTAAATAATTCACAGAATAGATACTGAATACATATAATAATTATCTATTAGCAAAAATAATTGCACGATATATACCGGATATTACAAAAAATGATCAAAACAAAACCAACCAACCAACAAATCATTTCACCAAAACACAAAGTTTATTTCACTTTCTTCATCAAAAGCTCTCGGCTTTCTTCTTCTTCAAAGAAATAAAAAATTCAAAATCCTAGTTCCAAGCTTCATTAATTAGTAAGGTAATTATCTAAGACTCCTTATGCATAGATATAGCTATCCTATAAGTTTGAGCTTCTAATTCATTCACAATCTCTTCCTAAAAATCATGGAAGAAGAGGGTGAATAGTGTTTTTCAAGAACTTAAATTTTTGTTCTTGAGTTTTTGTTTAGATTAAGCTTGGATAAGGACTTTTAATGGTGATTCCAAGCTAATTACTTGATTCTCCACTCTCCAAGGAAGGTATAATCCCTCCAAACCCTAACTTTACTTGAGTATTAGGTTTAGTTTTGTTGTTATGGTTCATGAGAAGCATGATTCTTGTAGACTTAGAGATTGGTTGGTTTTATTATGTTTTGGAGTTGTAAATCTTGATGATTAGTTAATAAACTTAAGTAAACTCTTAGTTCATGATTGAGAAATAAGTATGAATTGGTAATATTGAGTTGTTGGGGCTGTTGTAGTATGGTATGGTTGGATTTTGGTTGTATGAATGAAGTGTGGTTGATTGGTGGTTGGTTTGGAGTAGAATAAAATTGGTAATAACGTAAACATAGCCGTCATAATGTCCGATTTACTTTAGACTGTTTTTGCTCTTAACATTAGGACCCGAGAACTCCCTATTAGATTTTGACCATTGCCATTATTAGATAGTTCATGTTACAAGCTTCGTTTTAATATGTGGTTCGTTTGAATCCGATGTACGGTTTAGGAGAAACGACCATTTTAAGTAACGGCGTTTCGCGAACGAACCATTACCCCTCGCCTTACTTTGAAACATAGGTTAAAGACCTTAAAGGACTAATTGGAGTATGAATCATTTATGTAAAGTGTATTAGGTAGGTGGTAAGGCACTCGCGAATGAATCGTCTTAAAACCCTTAATGGTTAATTTATTAAAAATGGTGGAGCGGAGGGTACTCGAGCGACTTAAGGGAATCGTTGAGCGCAAAGCGAGTGTTAGAGTCTAATTGGTTAAAGTATAGATTCATAAGCGACTTTGGTTTAATTCCAACTTATATGTTGTTTATAGATTACCAGACTCGTCCCAAGCCATTTGTCACCCCCAGTTGCTCAAGCAAGTTTTCTACCCGTTATACTGTTATTGTGATGTATACATATGTAAATGCATTATCTTGTGATAGATGCATGATGGTTAATTAGCAAATTCTTGCGATATAATGGAGCATGTGATATGGTATATATGCATGCCTATTTCGTAATCTTGATATATATCTGTTGATTCAGTTGGATAATACCTATGCTAGAGATAAGCAGTAATTGCGTATACCCTTAGTATAGGGAACCCCAAGGTGAACATTTTCTAAAACCGGGAGTCGATGTTCCCGAGTATATTATATATATATTTACATATATATATATATTAATATAATTTTCAAAACTATTAATCGAATAAGGTTTATTCGAAAACTTTATTTTATTTAATGAATATTAGTTGAGTATTCATTCGAGGACTTATGACTCGCTTTATTTTATTTAATGAATATTATTTTGAATATTCATTTGAGGACTTATGACTCCGCTTATTTATTAAATAACATTCTTTATTTTATTAAAGAATAATGTTTTGATAATCCAACTTATTTTCGATTATTCAAATAAAGATCATACTTTCGTATAAGTATATCTTTGGTTATTTAATATCCATTTCAAGTATGAGTTTTAAAACTTTTACTTGAATTATTTTTATGAGGATTATCCTTATGGGAATATTATTTAAATAATAATATTAAGATATTTTCTAATATATTGGGACTGATTTATTTTATTAAATTGGCATTACTCCAAACATTCTTAAAAATGTTTTCGAGTCTTCAAAATGATTTTTAAAGGTTAGAGCGGATCCCAAAACTCATTTTTATATTTAAGATCTTCCTTTCAAGGGGATTTAAATACTCGCTCAAAACCTGAGGGATCCGGCTCTGTGGTGTATTTTATATTCGCAACGGGGTTGCTGTTTTGAGACAACAATTTGATTACTTGCCCAATGTTCGGGAAGTAAGTCCGTCTGATTGAGTCGGCATAAGCGAGAGGCCGGGGTACGGTCTATGAAGGTGTAAGAGGCCGGGTGACAGTCCATCCACGCGTGAGTGGCCGGGTAACGGTCTAGCGCGAGGTCCGAATGCGGCCAGGGTGATGACCGGCGAGGAATTCATCCATCTACAGTAGAAAAGGTTACTTATTGGTATCTTTGCCTGATCAGCAAGATATCGGGTTTATGCCACAATTCTTTTCCTTTCCAAAAATTCATTGGATGTTACAAACTCTGTTCATACTTTACATGACAGAGGTTTTCAGGAAATGTATAAGAAATATATATGTGGATATATATATCGAGACTTAATGAAGTATCTCATAACTTCATTTCATCCAATAATATTTCAAAGATTTAATCTATTCAAATCTTATCATGTAGTCTCATCTATGTGATGAACTGTCGAAAACTCAGTATACTTTGAACAATGGTAGTTCAAGTAGTTTTATAAATGATATAAGTATAGTGAAGCATTTGGTGGCTTCATCCCTTGTTTTGCTTATATCCAGTGAGTAATTATCTTACACTTGATAAAGGATTTTAGTAAGTTATATATTTAGATACTTGCATTATTGTTTACACTATATATTATCTTGCGAGCTGTAATGCTCACTCTTGCTTTATTTCTTCATCACACAACAACAGTTAGGAAAGATGGCCAGACTCAAGCAGACCCAGCGCAAGAGCGTGGGAAGCGCCCCGCGCCTTCCCGTTGAGATCATAGCTGCTATAGCTGCAGAGGTAGATCTATCTGTAGATCAGACCTTCTACTTTTGGGAATCAATTATGTATAATTATAACTTGTGGCAGATAATGGCAATTAATTGTAAACTTATCAAGTAATCATTTTGGGTTGTAATAACTTTTAAATTGTGGATTCAAAGACTTGTACTTATTTCAATTTCATCTCTGAGACTATAACGGGTTGTGGTGTGTGTTAGTGTGGGGTCACAGCATGAGGTTATTTATTATTAATTCAGTTAAGTGATATTGTGGAAAGAAAGACCGTGACGACCCGGATCCCTGACCCCGGATCTGGGGGTGTTACCGAAATGGTATCAGAGCCAAGCGTTATAAACCTCAGAGATGATGCGACGATATAATAATAAACTCACAAAGATAATAAGAACTCTTGCCAAGTTCATGGTCGGACTACTTAAAGTAGCACTGACAGTTAAAACCCTTACGGGAACCCTTATAAGTATCATTATAGTAACTTAGCTCGTTTAATGTGTAGGCACATGAGATAGAGGACTGTAATAACCCCAATTTTTGGAAATTTTTGAAACCCTTATGAATAGTGTTTTTGCTGAATGAGAAAACTTTTCATGCCACACTATGTAGGGGTTATGTTATGGATATTCTAAGATCGTATTAGTATTCCATAAAGTAAATAAGTGTATGTAAAGATCGTCAGAATCCAATTCCGAACACTTTGATTTTTCTCGAAAATCCACCAGATACCGAAAGAATTGAGTATAAGGTAACATGATTAAAGGGATTTAAATTCAAGGATTATAAGAGAGGATTATAAAAAGGAATATAATGTATTGAGAAAGGTTAAGGGAACCCAAGTAATAAGATCCCGGGTACAATTCCTCAAACGATCAACGAGAACGAGAGTTAAGCGAACCGTAAAACAAATAAACGTCCAAGGGGCAAGCACATGCAGGTAACATGAGAAGGAAGCTTCTAATATAAGCTAAAACATGTGGTTAGAAGCAAGGTGACATCATCACACCACAAGAATGAGACATGTGGTAAAGTAGTGATGCAAGCAATGACATAAGCAAGTGAAAACAAGATATTTAGCCAATAATTAACCACAACCATGCATTCTTTGCACAAATATCAAGGCAAGACAAGCAAGCAAAATCTCTCCCCCATTTCTTTCTTCTTCCATTCGGCCTTTTCAAGAAATAAAGAAATAGATTTTCAAAACTCAAGTTCTAGGCCATGGAAAATTACAAGGTTTGTTTCCTTGGATCCTATATTTCATAACTTAGTTATACCATGAGTTTAAGATCAAGATTCCATGGTTTGCATAGCTAATCCACTCATCAAAGATGATGATGAATAGTAGTGAATAGTAACTTACTTTGATTTTCTTGATGTTCATGAAAGCTTAAGGTTGATTAAGCATAGATCAGGGTTCCTAGAGGCTTGTTAGTGACTACCCACTCTCCAAGGAAGGTATAAACTCTTGAACCCTTAGTTTTAAGTTTGGTTTGTTTGGATGATAATAGTGCTTAGATGAATGGGTTTAGTTTGATATTGATGGATGTTGGATTGTTGTTGAATTGGTGATGATTTGGTGTAGTTTAAACTTTGGAAATCGTTAGGTTATAGCCGTCGTAATGCCCGATTTTCTATAAACTGTTTTGTGATTAACTGTTGGACCCGAACACCCACTTCTATAAACTAACCACTTCCATGCTTAGATAGGTTATGTTTCAAGCTTCGTTTTGATATGTGGTTTGCTTGAATCCGATGTACGGTTTAGGAGAAACGACCGTTTTACGTAACGGTGTTTCGCGAACGAACCTTTACCCCTCGCCTTACTTTGAAACCTTGGTTAAGGCCCTTAAATGACTAATTGGAGCATGAAACATTTATGTAGAGTGTGTTAGGCAGTTGATAAGACACTCGCGAAAGAATCGCCTTAAAACTCATAATGGGTAAATTATTAAAAATGGTGGAGCCGAGGGTACTCGAGCGACTTAAGTAAATCGTTAAGCGCAAAACGAGCGTTAGAGTCTGAGTCGGTTAGAGTATAGATTTACAAGTGACTTTGGTTTAATTCCAACTTACTTGTTGCTTATAGGTTACCAGACTCGTCCCGAGCCATTCGTAACCCCCAGTCGCTCAGGCAAGTTTTCTACCCGTTATACTGTTGTTGTGATGTAAATATATGTATATGCATTATCTTGTGATATTGCATGATTGTTATTAGCAAATTTTGCGATATATTGGAGCATGCTGATATGGTATATATGCATGTCTGTTCCATAATCTGGTTATCTATATGTTGATTTCAATGCTTATAGTTGCATAATACCTATGCTAGAAATAAGCAAGTAGTTGCGTATACCCTTAGTATAGGGGATAAAAGGTGAACATATTTCTAAACTGGGAGTCGATGTTCCCGAGTATATTATATATATATATATATATATATATATATATATGGATATAGTTTTTAAAACTATTGATCGAATAAGGTTTATTCGATACCTTTATTTTACTTAATTGAATATTATTTTGAATATTCATTCGAGGGCTTATGACTCAGTTTATTTTATTATTTGAATATTATTTGAATATTCATTCGAGGGCTTATGACTCAGTTTATTTTATTATTTGAATATTATTTGAATATTCATTCGAGGGCTTATGACTCAGTTTATATTATTATTGAATATTACTTGGATATTCATTTGAGGATGTATGACTCCTTTATTTTATGAATATTATTTATAGTATTCATTCGAGGTATTATGACTCCGCTTATTACTTAATAATATTCTTTATTGTATTAAAGAATAAGGTGTCGATAATCAAACTTATTTTTGATTATTCAAATAAAGATATTACTTTCGTATAAGTATATCTTTGATTATTTGCTACTCGTTTCAAGTATAAGTTTTAATACTTCTACTTCAATTATTTTTATAAAGATTATTCTTTATGGGAATATTATTTAAATAATAATATTCAGATATTTTCTAATATATTGGGACTGATTTATTTTGTTAAATCAGCATCACTCCAAACATTCTTAAAAATGTTTTGCGAGTCTTCAAAATGATTTTTAAAAGTTAGAGCGGATCCCAAAACTCATTTTTATATTTAAGATCCTCCTTTCGAAGGGGATTTAAATACTCGCTCAAAACCTGAGGGATCCGGCTCTGTGGTGTGTTTTATATTCGCAACAAGGTTGCTGTCTTGATAAAAGAGTTTTTGATTACTTACCCAATACTCGGGAAGTAAAATTCTTGGAACAAGTTAATCCATTAACAGGCATCGCCTGGGAAATATCGGTGAGTTTTCCTTTCCAACTAGATACGACTTCTTGGTGGAGCCGTATCAACAAGTTTCTACTTGGGGAAAGGGGGGACGAGCTTTACGTTTTAGAGTCATGGATTTCATCTGAACTAGGAGTGGCGTAAGTGGTCGAGTAGCGCCGGCCCAGCCTTATTATATTGGCCCAAATGGCCTGGAAGTTCCGCTAAGGCGGTCCATTCCTTAGGAGTTCAGTGTTCGGTTGACAAGTAAATCCGACAGGTTCTCCTCTACATGTAGAAAATGGTGGGGTTGCACTACTACGACTGATCATCGTAAGTGGTCTTCCTGGCGCGGTAAACTCCCGTAATGAGTTCATCATCCAATTGGATATTTCTGCAACACTACCCAGAGCACTTCGATAGAAAGGCTACGGTTGGGCGATTGTTGAGTGTTGGCAGGGTCAAGTTTTCAAAATGATGTTTGCATCAAATGAAGTATCTCGTAACTTCATTTTATTTTGATGATATTTCAAAGATTTAATCTATTCAAATCTGGTCTTGTAGTCTCATCTATGTGATGAACTTTTGAACTAATTATAACTTGAACGGTGGTAGTTCAAGTAGTATTTAGAAAAGATATAAGTATATTGGAGTATCTTGTAACTTTATCTTTTAAACTTATATCTAGTAAATGATTATCTTACGAATGACAAAGACTTTCAGAAAAACATTGAGACAAGGTTAGATATATGAGATCACCTTGCAACGATATTTTTTATACAGTTATACACTGGGACTTTGTGTATATTATGCATGGAAGAGGACTTCCAATATTTTGAAAAGTATATATGTATATATATATATACTGAATATTTTGCGACTTCATCGCATTAAGATATCAACTTGGTTCATTTCTTTTGACCAAGACTTTCATGAGTACTAAGAGAAGGCTCATATACTATTAATCATTATACATATTATTTTGGTGGGCTTGCTGCTCACCCTTGCTTTCTTCTTTCATCACACAACATCAGATAGACAAGATGAACCGGACCAAGCTCCCGATTCGCAAGAGGTTAGGAGACGTTCCGCAGTTTTCTAGAAGCACTGATGCCGCCATAGCTGAGGTAGGAACTACCAATAGGCTAGGCTTTCAACTTTTGATGTATCAGATTATGTATATTTATGAATTGTAATAATGGCAAAGAAATATAAATTTATTCAGAAACCTGTTTAAGGTGTATTGGCATATAATTGTGGAATAAAATGACTTGTGGTTATTTTTGGATGTTCATCTCTGAGACTATAACGTGTGGTGTATGTGTTTATTGTGGGGTCACAGTACAGAGTAGTTGAGTAATTATTAAGATTGGGTGTTATTAAGGGAAATGGAACTCGTGACAACCCGGATCCCCGACCCCGGATTTGGGGGTGTTACAGAAATGGTATCAGAGCTAAGCGTTATAAACCTCAGAGATGATGGGACGTTAAGATAATAAGTTAACTAAGATAATAAGAACTCTTGCCAAGTTCATAGTCGGGCTACCTAACATAGTACTGACAGTTAAAACCCTTATGGGAACCCTTATAAATATCGTGATAGGAGCGTAGTTCGTTATCGTATATGGTAGCGGGACTCCGAACCCTAAGGTTGAGGAGCAACATCGCGATGATATTTTATTACTAATTGGAGATCGGATTGTGGATCCGATAGAGTGTCCTAATGCAGGACCGGATGATGTTGATATTGAGGATTAGCGGTTGAGGATGTTGTCCTAGAAGGGATAGTTGTTGAGGAGGATCCCATGGAGGATCCTGACAGGATTGGATAAAGGACCATTGATGAATTGATGACCATGGTTTGGTCGACTACTAGAGGTAGGATTGGCCGGTCACTACCGGAGGTTCGTTCAAGTTGTAAAGATAGTAGCCCCTTTAACGCGGCTTACTCGTAAGACTGAGAAGTTCGAATGGACAGAGAAATGCGAGAACAGCTTTCAAAAACTGAAGCAGAGGTTGGTGATGGCCCCTATGCTGGCGTTGCCGGATGGAAAAGGATATTTTGTGAAGTGTAGTGACGCTTCGCACAAGGGCTTAGGGTGCGTGCTTATGCAGCACGGTAAGGTAATCGCGTACATGTCAAGACAATTAAGGTAGTATGAAATTCGATATCCCCGCTCATGAGCTTAGGCTCGTGGCAATAGTTTACCCTAAAGATTGGAGGCACTACTTGTATGGAGAGAAGTGCGAGAATTACCTAAGCCATAAGTGCTCTAGTACATTTTTACGTAGAAAGAGCTCAACATACGCCAGAGGAGGCGGTTAGAGCTAATCAAGAATTATGATTGGGAGATTCTTTATCATTCGGGGAAAGCCAATATGGTGGCTGATGCCCTTAGTAAAAAGGAGAGACTCAAGATGATAATGTCTTTTGGAGAGTTTATAAGAGATTTTGAGAAAATGGAAATAGTAGTGAAGGTAACCGGAGCCGGTACCGAAAAGCTGTTTGAGATAGCAATACAGCCCGAATTATTGGAAAAGAACATATTGTGCCAGTAAAAGTGATGAATGAAGGCAGAGAGCCAACAAATAGATATGAGATTAATACCGAGAGAGATGATAAGGGAATAATGAGGTATTCCCATAGAATTTGGGTTCCAAATGTTTAAGAGCTTAAAGATGAAATCTTAGATGAAAGCTAGTTTGAGGAATAAGAGTTAGAGCAAACCCTGAACGTGATAGTCAGGGAGGTTGCCACCAAGACAAAAAGGAACCCATAACATGATGAAGTGGAAAATGAGGATTTTAAATTAAAAGATGACCCCAATTATGGGGAGTAGGATGAAACATTTCATACTAAGGAAACAGAAAGTCGAGTAAGGAAAGGAGACCCGAGACGGTACTCCTATACGGCAATTCATGGACCTGTCTAGACAGAACTTAGACTATTATCCCCAACCACCACCTTGAGGAAACAATGTGGTGTGAAATTCTTTCAGGACCTCTAAGTCGCTAAGCTCTCAGAGTTCCAAGGAACAAGCTGACCCAGTCGAGGCAAGAGCCTGGCTAAAGGAAATAGAGGAATCATTTGAGATTCTAAATGATTGATGAACCACAAAAGACTGTTTTGTCACTTACCCTCCTAAGAGAGAGACCACCCGCTGGTGAAAGACCAAGAAAGGCACGGAGCCAGAGGTTAGAATAAACTGATTTAAGTTCAGTCAATTGTTTTCGGGAAAGTAATTCCCAAAGATAAGGAGATAGTGTAAAAGCTTTGGAGCTAGAACAAAGGCAGACGAGTATGATAAATTATGAATCTAAGTTGTAAAAGTTGTCAAAATTCGTTCTGAGGACACGAATCCAGAATGATGGGATGTTTGAAATCAATGTTTATGTTGTGTTGGTCCATGAAATAACGATAAGAGAAAGGAAAATAAAAAGAAACTGAAGTGGAAAGGAATATAAAGGCAATAGAGTTTGAGGAATGATAAAGGAATTGGGTATGAGGAAACCCTAAAGACTCGTAGCAATAGAAATAGAAAAAGTATGTAATCGTCAGGATGAGGGTGATTCACCATGAGTTAAAATTGTTGGGTGAAGGCATAAGAGATACATATATTTTATCCCCTGTAAGTTGGGAGGATTTGAGGAAAACTTGAGATAGTTCGAAGGTTAAATATGAGACGCGGATAGACTGAGGAGACAAGGAAGTAAGAAATTAGGAAAATTGGATGAAGGAAGTGACCTTCAAGAATGTGAAGTGTAAGACCGGTGGCTTGATACCCAGAAAGGGAGACGCCAGGTATGAGAGATATCCCAACATTGAGGTGACTGTTGAGAAACAATAAAAGTAAATAAGGAATTATTAAGAAGAAGTTCACGTTGAACACGACCAATATCTTCCAGAACATCCTTGTTATCGTTACCAAATTAGGCAAGACAAGCGGATAACCGTTGTTATCTTTTGGAGGCCATATGGATTGACCTCAATAGGAATAAGGATGCTATTATGAAGTTAGGTATAGACTATCGAGGTGGGAATGATGAATATGATAATCTATCAGGGATATATGACTTTATTTATCCATGGAAGGATGCTTGTACCTTTTTAAAGGTGGAATTAAGGATAGAACATCGGTAACTTGAAATGAATCCTAGGGGAATGCCTAAAGGTTGGCATTTCACCCTTAATAGGGATAGTATGAGTTTTGACAGTATGAATTGGAAAGGATTAAGGTAATAACAACCTTTAAGAATCAATGGAGAAATTTTTTCAGAAGTATATAGACAATGATTCTGGTATTAATAAATGGTATCTTGATATGCCCTGTATCTAGGGAATACAGGAGGAACGATTCAAGGATAACCTTAGAGGTTTTACAAGGAGAAAGGTAATATTCAAAATTCTCAAGAATAGAAATGTTGATAAAGGAAATATGACGTAATTATAATGATGCCAAGTGAGGCACGTGTTAAACCACGAGAAGGTATGGATCGAACCAGTAATGGTCGAAATTATTCAGGGAAATTAGGACTTAAGATAAAAGATGTTCTAAGTATGATTAAAAGTCAGTCGTGACAGTGATTAACCTCTAAAGACTGAGGCAATAACTTATGGAAAAATGGTGATAATTTTTTTTATTTTTACTCATCAGACTTTAAAGAAAACATCTTCACATAAGCTGCGATTGAAATGAGATAGAAAATTATTTGGAGGTGGTTAAAATGACATTGACTGTAAGGAAATTTTACTATCAGGAAAGGCCAAAGAGGTGGCCGACACTTTAAAGGTAAAAAGATAATTATCGGCGCTCGTGCCAGGAGAATACAATGATAATGGTTAAAGCCGTGAAGATTGTATTATGATTTGAAAGATTGACATTCCTTCTGATGACTGTGCAATACCCAACCGTAATAGTAGTTGGTAAAGGTTTAATTTGTGTAATCGCCATGAACGGGCTATCTATCTTAGAAGGTCCTATCTTGAGATAAGCCAGGACCATGTTTCAAAAAGGACCAAACAAACCTTTGAGTTAAGTCTTCTATTGAAGGCATATGATTAAGAATGGTATTAACCTGCTATCGGTGCTTTGATTGAAACTCTTCTGCAATTTTATATGCTTCATGTCATGTATGTATGTCAGGATCATGAGTGTACTCCATGAATCATGAATGGTGATTATGTTACCTCCTTAGAAGGATTTGGTACGACATGTATGGACTCCGTATGGTTAGCTATTAAGACTTCATGGAAAATGAATGACGACAGTAGGTCAGTGGTGGACCATAGTAAGGCAGCAATGATTCTGCGAGTATTGAGCTGATTACAACCGTGAGAGTTGTATTGGAATGGGTGTTGAGATTGAGTACCACTAATCGGGTCGTGGTAGTGTATAAGTTATCATTGATAGACTAATTAAGTAGAGTATCTACCTAGTGAATAATTATTCTTTCTTATCAATAGAGAGTCGTATTATTATACGAGGAAGGTTGCGGTGCAAGCATAGAATTCTAGTAATGATGATGTCTAGAATGAGATCCCAGATTCGATTTTCGATGTCGAGGGAGTTTCAAAGGTGATTGTGTATAAGCTCGAGGAAGAGTGTGGGTCCATAGAATGATGGACGGGATAGCGAAAATATTTAGGCATGGGAAATACGAGGCTATAATGCTTAATGTTGATTTATATACGTATATGATTTGTTCTCCTATGACAAACCTCTATAGTTCAGAGGTAGGTTCCAAGCCAGATATTTTGTGGCAGTATATTTTTTCATATATACAATTCTCTTCAATTCGTTCTTTTCTCTTCTTTTCATTTCATGTAAGCTGAGAAGAACAACCCTTCCAGAAAGGGGAGGTATTGCCGAATGACTATCTATCTGTGTGATAGAAGCCTAGTAGGATACCAGCTATTGTTTAATTGCTTGTCAAGTACTAAAGGCTGGCCACCTTCTGTACTAACAATGCGATATAACAAGTGTTCATAATCATAGTGATCTCTCAATAAATTCTTTTACTTCTATATGAAGGATCAAGCTTTCGAAAATAGAAACAGCTGAAAAAGGAGTAATAAAGTTGTGGTAGTATTCGAAATGGAAACACATTCATGATACTAAGGTTGGCATGGTTATTAAAAGGTTATAGAACGCTAAAGAGCAAAAGTATAACCAGTATAATATTAGGAACGGAAGGTAGTAGTGATTACGAACTGGAAAAGAATGGGTATTGAGAAGCAAAAGCTCTAATGTTAAAGCTATAATGAGAGTCTGTGCAATAGACTTGAAAGAATTTGGAATGATCACTTAACACGGATTGAGTTTTCTTACGACAATAGATCGTATGTCAGGTATCGAGATGTCGTCTTATGAGATCCTTGAGGGAAGATAACGTCGATCTCCCTTATGTTAGAATGAAGTTGTAGAGCGCAAGATGCTCAGACCAGCAGTGGTCCAAAGGACCAAGGATTTAATAGATTTAATCAGAGGACGGCTGGTAGTAGCCCAAGATGGACATAAGAAGTATGTTGATTTGACACGAAAGGACAAAGAATAGGAAGTAGGGGACCTAGTGTTGTTATAGGTATTCCCTTGGAAAGGAAGGATGAGGTTCGGAAAGAAAGGGAAGCTAAGTCCACGAATTGTTGGACCCTTGGATATATTAAGACATATTGGGAAGATAGCATATGAGCTAGCCCTACCCCCGAATATGTAGCAAGTTCATAACGTGTTCCACGTATCAATGTTAAGAAAATGTAATTCGGATGCCAGATAAATAGGGGCATATGAGTGCATAGACATGCAACCAGACGTAACCTATATGGAGCAACCAGGAAGGGTTATAGATCGAAAAGGGACAAGTGCTTAGGAGAAGGGTTATCAAACTAGTCAGAGTTTGGTGGTAGAACCACAATGTGGGAAAATTTACTCGAGAGTTAGAAAGTGCAATGCTAAGAGAGTATCCCTATTCATTTTCTATTTGATTCCGGGACGGAATCCTTTTAAGGAGGGGAGACTGTAATAACCCCAATTTTTGGAAATTTTTGAAACCCTTATGAATAGTGTTTTTGCTGAATGAGAAAACTTTTCATGCCACACTATGTAGGGGTTATGTTATGGATATTCTAAGATCGTATTAGTATTCCATAAAGTAAATAAGTGTATGTAAAGATCGTCAGAATCCAATTCCGAACACTTTGATTTTTCTCGAAAATCCACCAGATACCGAAAGAATTGAGTATAAGGTAACATGATTAAAGGGATTTAAATTCAAGGATTATAAGAGAGGATTATAAAAAGGAATATAATGTATTGAGAAAGGTTAAGGGAACCCAAGTAATAAGATCCCGGGTACAATTCCTCAAACGATCAACGAGAACGAGAGTTAAGCGAACCGTAAAACAAATAAACGTCCAAGGGGCAAGCACATGCAGGTAACATGAGAAGGAAGCTTCTAATATAAGCTAAAACATGTGGTTAGAAGCAAGGTGACATCATCACACCACAAGAATGAGACATGTGGTAAAGTAGTGATGCAAGCAATGACATAAGCAAGTGAAAACAAGATATTTAGCCAATAATTAACCACAACCATGCATTCTTTGCACAAATATCAAGGCAAGACAAGCAAGCAAAATCTCTCCCCCATTTCTTTCTTCTTCCATTCGGCCTTTTCAAGAAATAAAGAAATAGATTTTCAAAACTCAAGTTCTAGGCCATGGAAAATTACAAGGTTTGTTTCCTTGGATCCTATATTTCATAACTTAGTTATACCATGAGTTTAAGATCAAGATTCCATGGTTTGCATAGCTAATCCACTCATCAAAGATGATGATGAATAGTAGTGAATAGTAACTTACTTTGATTTTCTTGATGTTCATGAAAGCTTAAGGTTGATTAAGCATAGATCAGGGTTCCTAGAGGCTTGTTAGTGACTACCCACTCTCCAAGGAAGGTATAAACTCTTGAACCCTTAGTTTTAAGTTTGGTTTGTTTGGATGATAATAGTGCTTAGATGAATGGGTTTAGTTTGATATTGATGGATGTTGGATTGTTGTTGAATTGGTGATGATTTGGTGTAGTTTAAACTTTGGAAATCGTTAGGTTATAGCCGTCGTAATGCCCGATTTTCTATAAACTGTTTTGTGATTAACTGTTGGACCCGAACACCCACTTCTATAAACTAACCACTTCCATGCTTAGATAGGTTATGTTTCAAGCTTCGTTTTGATATGTGGTTTGCTTGAATCCGATGTACGGTTTAGGAGAAACGACCGTTTTACGTAACGGTGTTTCGCGAACGAACCTTTACCCCTCGCCTTACTTTGAAACCTTGGTTAAGGCCCTTAAATGACTAATTGGAGCATGAAACATTTATGTAGAGTGTGTTAGGCAGTTGATAAGACACTCGCGAAAGAATCGCCTTAAAACTCATAATGGGTAAATTATTAAAAATGGTGGAGCCGAGGGTACTCGAGCGACTTAAGTAAATCGTTAAGCGCAAAACGAGCGTTAGAGTCTGAGTCGGTTAGAGTATAGATTTACAAGTGACTTTGGTTTAATTCCAACTTACTTGTTGCTTATAGGTTACCAGACTCGTCCCGAGCCATTCGTAACCCCCAGTCGCTCAGGCAAGTTTTCTACCCGTTATACTGTTGTTGTGATGTAAATATATGTATATGCATTATCTTGTGATATTGCATGATTGTTATTAGCAAATTTTGCGATATATTGGAGCATGCTGATATGGTATATATGCATGTCTGTTCCATAATCTGGTTATCTATATGTTGATTTCAATGCTTATAGTTGCATAATACCTATGCTAGAAATAAGCAAGTAGTTGCGTATACCCTTAGTATAGGGGATAAAAGGTGAACATATTTCTAAACCGGGAGTCGATGTTCCCGAGTATATTATATATATATATATATATATATATATATATGGATATAGTTTTTAAAACTATTGATCGAATAAGGTTTATTCGATACCTTTATTTTACTTAATTGAATATTATTTTGAATATTCATTCGAGGGCTTATGACTCAGTTTATTTTATTATTTGAATATTATTTGAATATTCATTCGAGGGCTTATGACTCAGTTTATTTTATTATTTGAATATTATTTGAATATTCATTCGAGGGCTTATGACTCAGTTTATATTATTATTGAATATTACTTGGATATTCATTTGAGGATGTATGACTCCTTTATTTTATGAATATTATTTATAGTATTCATTCGAGGTATTATGACTCCGCTTATTACTTAATAATATTCTTTATTGTATTAAAGAATAAGGTGTCGATAATCAAACTTATTTTTGATTATTCAAATAAAGATATTACTTTCGTATAAGTATATCTTTGATTATTTGCTACTCGTTTCAAGTATAAGTTTTAATACTTCTACTTCAATTATTTTTATAAAGATTATTCTTTATGGGAATATTATTTAAATAATAATATTCAGATATTTTCTAATATATTGGGACTGATTTATTTTGTTAAATCAGCATCACTCCAAACATTCTTAAAAATGTTTTGCGAGTCTTCAAAATGATTTTTAAAAGTTAGAGCGGATCCCAAAACTCATTTTTATATTTAAGATCCTCCTTTCGAAGGGGATTTAAATACTCGCTCAAAACCTGAGGGATCCGGCTCTGTGGTGTGTTTTATATTCGCAACAAGGTTGCTGTCTTGATAAAAGAGTTTTTGATTACTTACCCAATACTCGGGAAGTAAAATTCTTGGAACAAGTTAATCCATTAACAGGCATCGCCTGGGAAATATCGGTGAGTTTTCCTTTCCAACTAGATACGACTTCTTGGTGGAGCCGTATCAACAAGTTTCTACTTGGGGAAAGGGGGGACGAGCTTTACGTTTTAGAGTCATGGATTTCATCTGAACTAGGAGTGGCGTAAGTGGTCGAGTAGCGCCGGCCCAGCCTTATTATATTGGCCCAAATGGCCTGGAAGTTCCGCTAAGGCGGTCCATTCCTTAGGAGTTCAGTGTTCGGTTGACAAGTAAATCCGACAGGTTCTCCTCTACATGTAGAAAATGGTGGGGTTGCACTACTACGACTGATCATCGTAAGTGGTCTTCCTGGCGCGGTAAACTCCCGTAATGAGTTCATCATCCAATTGGATATTTCTGCCACACTACCCAGAGCACTTCGATAGAAAGGCTACGGTTGGGCGATTGTTGAGTGTTGGCAGGGTCAAGTTTTCAAAATGATGTTTGCATCAAATGAAGTATCTCGTAACTTCATTTTATTTTGATGATATTTCAAAGATTTAATCTATTCAAATCTGGTCTTGTAGTCTCATCTATGTGATGAACTTTTGAACTAATTATAACTTGAACGGTGGTAGTTCAAGTAGTATTTAGAAAAGATATAAGTATATTGGAGTATCTTGTAACTTTATCTTTTAAACTTATATCTAGTAAATGATTATCTTACGAATGACAAAGACTTTCAGAAAAACATTGAGACAAGGTTAGATATATGAGATCACCTTGCAACGATATTTTTTATACAGTTATACACTGGGACTTTGTGTATATTATGCATGGAAGAGGACTTCTAATATTTTGAAAAGTATATATGTATATATATATATACTGAATATTTTGCGACTTCATCGCATTAAGATATCAACTTGGTTCATTTCTTTTGACCAAGACTTTCATGAGTACTAAGAGAAGGCTCATATACTATTAATCATTATACATATTATTTTGGTGGGCTTGCTGCTCACCCTTGCTTTCTTCTTTCATCACACAACATCAGATAGACAAGATGAACCGGACCAAGCTCCCGATTCGCAAGAGGTTAGGAGACGTTCCGCAGTTTTCTAGAAGCACTGATGCCGCCATAGCTGAGGTAGGAACTACCAATAGGCTAGGCTTTCAACTTTTGATGTATCAGATTATGTATATTTATGAATTGTAATAATGGCAAAGAAATATAAATTTATTCAGAAACCTGTTTAAGGTGTATTGGCATATAATTGTGGAATAAAATGACTTGTGGTTATTTTTGGATGTTCATCTCTGAGACTATAACGTGTGGTGTATGTGTTTATTGTGGGGTCACAGTACAGAGTAGTTGAGTAATTATTAAGATTGGGTGTTATTAAGGGAAATGGAACTCGTGACAACCCGGATCCCCGACCCCGGATTTGGGGGTGTTACAAGGACCCTGAGATGTTCGAGCGTGAGCATGATGAGGCACTGCTAGATGCCGAGGATCAGGAGGAGCCTGAGATAGAGGAGGATGAGGAGGACCCCTCAGAGGAGTCAGAGACAGATGAAAGGAGAGGCCAACTACTGGTGGGAGGCCAAGAAAAACATGGAGACAGATGCTATCATAACCTGGGATAGGGTTCAGTCAGTTGTTTTTGGGAAAGTATTTCCCGAGGTTTATGGAGAACCAGATGGAGCTCAATTTCTTGGAGCTAAAGCAGAATAACTTATCCGTAGCAGAGTACGAAGCAAAATTTACTGAGTTATCAAGTTTTGTGCCGGAGTTTGTGAGCACTGAGGAAAAGAAAGCTAGGAGGTTTCAGCAGGGACTGAAACCGTGGATTCAGAATAGGGTGGAAATCCTTGAGCTTACGGATTATGCCACTCTGGTGCATAAAGCAACAATTGTAGAAGCCGGAAGTGAACAGATGCAGAAGGAAAGAGAGAAGAAGGGAATAAAGAGGAAAAGTATGAGCATGGGTGGAGGTTCCGCATGAGGGAGCTTCCCAACTAGATTTAATCGAGGAGCAGTGTCCCTATCGGGAAAGAGTACTGGGTTTAAGCGGCTAATGGGTGTGAATGTGAGCCAGAGCGGCCAGAAGTCAGGAAGGTCCTATTCCAACCAGTCTCGACCCCCATTACCAGCATGTAACACTTGTGGTAGGATGAATTCTAGGGAGTGTAAAAGGAAGCCAGTAACCTGCTTTAAGTGTGGTCGAGAGGGTCACTATTCTAACAAGTGTACTTCGCAACCCCCTAGTGTCAGGCCGACCACCATCTGTTATCAGTGTGGAAGACCAGGCCACATGAGGAGGGAATGCCCAGGGAATAAACCAGCAGCTTCAGGAGCAAGCAGGGCTGCTTCTAATAAGCCACCTACTGCGAGGACTTTTAACATGACAGTCCAGGATGCTATGAAAGACTCAGATGTCATAGCAGGTACCCTTTCTCTAAATTCAGCTAGTGCAAATGTTTTATTTGATTCGGGAGCAACTAAATCTTTTATATCAAGAGACTTTGCGCGTAAATTAAGACTTAAGGCTGAACCCTTGATAGAACCCTTACAAGTAGAAATAGCCAACCATGAAGTTATTCCTGTTAACAAGATTCACCCCGCCTGTGAGTTAGGCATGGGGGAACAATCTTTTAGTGTTGATCTGATTCCTTTTAAATTAGGGGAGTTTGATGTAATTTTGGGAATGGACTGGCTATCTAGCAATGATGCTCATATAGACTGTAAGGGAAAGAAATTTAAGTTAAATATCCCAGGAAAGAAAGAAGTCATATTTAGAGGAAAGAGGCAGACACAAAATTTTTTGACTATGGCCCAGGCCAAAAGGATGCTACGAAAAGGAAATGAGGCTTACCTAGCCTATGTGGTGGACACGCAGAAGGAGGTGCCCAACTTACAAGATATTCCGGTAGTCAATGAATTTGAAGATGTATTCCCACAAGACCTTCCGGGATTACCACCCGATAGAGTGATTGAATTTGCTATTGAGTTGGCCCCAGGGACGGCGCCAGTTTCAAAGGCACCTTACCGGTTAGCCCCATTAGAAATGAAGGAATTAGCTACCCAATTGCAGGAACTCTTGGATAAGGGTATGATCAGACCCAATGTGTCTCCGTGGGGAGCACCAGTGTTATTTGTTAAGAAAAAGGATGGGAGCATGAGGCTGTGCTTCGACTATCGAGAGTTGAACAAGCTAACCATAAAGAACAGGTACCCGCTACCTAGAATAGATGATCTGTTCGACCAGCTAAAGGATGCTGTTTATTTTTCCAAGATTGACCTGAGAACTGGATATCACCAGTTAAAGATTAAACCCGAAGATATTTCCAAGACCGCGTTCCGTACCAGGTATGGGCACTATGAGTTCTTGGTAATGTCCTTTGGATTAACCAACGCCCCAGCGGCTTTCATGGATTTAATGAACAGAGTATTTAAGAAGTACTTGGACAAGTGTGTGATAGTTTTTATCGATGATATTTTAATCTACTCAAGGACTGAGGCAGAACATGCAGAGCATTTGAGGATAGCTCTAGGAATACTCAGAGAGGAAAAGTTATTTTCCAAATTCTCAAAGTGTGAATTCTGGCGGAATGAAGTACATTTTTTAGGTCATGTGATCAATAAAGAAGGAGTATTGGTCGATCCATCCAAGATAGAGGCAGTCTCAAATTGGGAAAGGCCAACCACACCCACAGAGGTAAGGAGTTTCATAGGATTGGCCGGCTACTATCGTAGATTTGTACAGGACTTTGCGAAGATCGCAGCCCCTTTGACACGACTTACTCGTAAGACAGAGAAGTTTGAATGGACGGAAAAATGCGAGAATAGTTTTCAGGAATTAAATAAAAGGTTGGTAACGGCCCCGGTGTTGGCATTGCCAGACGGAAAAGGAGATTTTGTGATATATAGTGACGCGTCGCACAAAGGATTAGGGTGTGTGCTTATGCAGCACGGTAAAGTGATTGCGTATGTGTCGAGACAACTGAAGGAATACGAGATTAGATATCCTACTCATGACCTTGAGCTCGCGGCAATAGTTTTTGCCCTAAAAATTTGGAGGCACTACTTATATGGAGAGAAGTGCGAGATTTTCACAGACCATAAGAGCCTCAAGTACATATTTACGCAGAAAGAGCTCAACATGCGCCAGAGGAGATGGTTAGAGCTAATCAAGGACTATGATTGTGAGATTCTCTATCATCCGGGGAAAGCCAATGTGGTGGCTGATGCCCTTAGTAGAAAGGAAAGACTCAAAATGATAACGACTTCGGAAGAATTGATAAAAGATTTTGAGAGAATGGAAATAGAAGTAAAGGTAACCGGAACCGGAACTGAAAAACTGTTTGAGATCTCGATACAACCAGAGTTATTGGAAAAGATCAGATTGTGCCAAGAGAAAGTAATGAATGAAGGCAGAGAGTCAATGACTGGAGAAGAGATCCATACTGAGAAAGATGATAAAGGGATAATGAGGTACTCCTACCAGATTTGGGTTTCGAACATTCAAGAGCTTAAAGATGAGATTTTGGATGAAAGCCATAGTTCAAGGTATTCCATTCACCCGGGAAGCACCAAGATGTATAGGGATTTGAAGGAGTATTACTGGTGGCCCAACATGAAGAGGGATGTAGCAGAATGGGTAAGCAAATGTTTGACTTGCCAAAGAGTAAAGGCAGAGCACCAGAGACCCAGTGGACTTTTACGACCCCTGGAGATTCCCGAATGGAAATGGGAACAGATAGCCATGGATTTTGTTGTCGATTTACCAAGGACGAAAGCCAACCATGATGCCATATGGGTGATTATAGACCGACTGACAAAGTCAGCTCATTTCATTCCTATCAATGAGAGATACACAGTCGATAGACTGGTGGATATCTACCTTAAGGAAATAGTGACGCAACATGGAGTCCCAGCGTCCATTGTCTCAGACCGAGACCCCAGGTTCAACTCTAGATTTTGGAGGAGCTTTCAAGAATGTGCGGGGACCAAGTTAAATATGAGTACCGCTTACCATCCCCAGATGGATGGGCAGAGTTAAAGGACCATCCAGACACTAGAGGATATGTTGAGAGTCTGTGCAATAGACTTTAAAGGAAGTTGGGATGATCACTTGCCGTTGATCGAGTTTTCTTATAACAATAGCTTTCATGCTAGCATCGGAATGCCGCCTTATGAGGCCCTTTACGGAAGAAGGTGTCGATCTCCCTTATACTGGGATGAAGTAGGAGAGTGGAAGATGCTCGGACCCGAAGTGGTCCAAAGGACCAAAGACATAGTGGATCTCATCAGAGGACGGCTGGTAGCAGCCCAAGACAGACAGAAGAAATATGCAGACCTAGCCCGAAATGACAAGGAGTATGAAGTAAGGGACTTAGTACTACTAAAAGTATCCCCTTGGAAGGGGTTAATTATGTTCGAAAAGAAAGGAAAACTAAGCCCAAGATACATTGGACCTTTTGAGATACTAAGACGGATTGGGAAGTTGGTTTACGAGCTAGCCTTACCCCTGAACCTACAAAAAGTTCATAATGTGTTCCACGTGTCAATGCTAAGGAAGTATCATCGGGATACCAGACACATAGTGGAGTACGAGCATGTGGATATGCAACCAGATCTGACTTACGTGGAGAAACCAGTAAAGATTATGGATAAGAAGGAGCAGGTACTTCGGAACAAAGTGATCAAGCTAGTCAGAGTGCTATGGCAGAATCATAATGTGGAAGAATCAACTTGGGAACTAGAGAGCGCAATGCTAGAAAAGTACCCCCACTTGTTTTCTATTTGATTCCGGGACGGAATCCTTTTAAGGAGGGGAGACTATAATAACCCCAAAATTTTGAACTTTTTGTAACCCTTATGAATAGTGTTTTTGCTGATATTGCTGAATAAGAAAACTTTTCATGCCACACTAGGTAGGGGTTCTTTGATTGATATTCTGAGATTTTATTAGTACTCTATATGGTATATAAGTGTATGTAAAGATCATCAGAATCCAATTCCGAACACTTTGATTTTTCCCGAAAATCCACCAGATACCGAAAGAATTGAGCATAAGATAACAGGATAAAAAGGATTTAAATTAAAGGATTATAAGAGAGGATCATAAAAGGAATATAATGTACTGAGAAAGGTTAAGGAAACCCAAGTAATAAGATCCCGGGTATGATCCCTCAAACGATAAACGAGAACGAAAGTTAAGCGAACCGTATAATAGATCAGCGGTCATTAGCCAAGTGATTAAGAGTTAAGCAAAGGGTTAGAGGGGAGTGATGTCACCTCACCAACAAGAAGAGGACAAGTGTGGGAGGGTGATATCACAGGATGACCTAAGCATGACATAAGGGAAGGATGTGTGGTTGATTAATAACCACACAAATTTTCATGGTTAAAAATTATCAAAATAAAACAAAATCAACCAACCAACAAATCATTTCACCAAAACACAAAGTTTATTTCACTTTCTTCATCAAAAGCTCTCGGCTTTCTTCTTCTTTAAAGAAATAAAAAATTCAAAATCCTAGTTCCAAGTTCATTAATTAGTGAGGTAATTATCTAAGACTCCTTATGCATAGATATAGCTATCCTATAAGTTTGAGCTTCTAATTCATTCACAATCTCTTCCTAAAAATCATGGAAGAAGAGGGTGAATAGTGTTTTTCAAGAACTTAAATTTTTGTTCTTGAGTTTTTGTTTAGATTAAGCTTGGATAAGGACTTTTAAGGGTGATTCCAAGTTAATTACTTGATTCTCCACTCTCCAAGGAAGGTATAACCCCTCCAAACCCTAACTTCACTTGAGTATTAGGTTTAGTTTTGTTGTTATGGTTCATGAGAAGCATGATTCTTGTAGACTTAGAGAGTGGTTGGTTTTATTATGTTTTGGAGTTGTAAATCTTGATGATTAGTTAATAAACTTAAGTAAACTCTTAGTTCATGATTGAGAAATAAGTATGAATTGGTAATATTGAGTTGTTGGGGCTGTTGTAGTATGGTATGATCGGATTTTGGTTGTATGAATGAATTGTGGTTGATTGGTGGTTGGTTTGGAGTAGAATAAAATTGGTAATCGCGTAAACATAGCCGTCGTAATGTCCGATTTACTTTAGACTGTTTTTGCTCTTAACATTAGGACCCGAAAACTCCCTGTAAGATTTTGACCATTGCCATGATTAGATAGTTCATGTTACGAGCTTCGTTTTGATATGTGGTTCGTTTGAATCCGATGTACGGTTTAGGAGAAACGACCGTTTTAAGTAACGGCATTTCGCGAAGGAACCATTACCCCTCGCCTTACTTTGAAACATAGGTTAAAGACCTTAAAGGACTAATTGGAGTATGAATCATTTATGTAAAGTGTATTAGGCAGTTGGTAAGGCACTCGCGAAAGAATCACCTTAAAACCCTTAATGGTTAATTTATTAAAAATGGTGGAGCCGAGGGTACTCGAGCGACTTAAGGGAATCGTTGAGCGCAAAGCGAGTGTTAGAGTCTAATTGGTTAAAGTATAGATTCATAAGCGACTTTGGTTTAATTCCAACTTATATATTGTTTATAGGTTACCAGACTCATCCCAAGCCATTTGTCACCCCCAGTTGCTCAGGCAAGTTTTCTACCCGTTATACTGTTGTTATGATGTATACATATGTATATGCATTATCTTGTGATAGATGCATGATGGTTAATTAGCAAATTCTTGCGATATATTGGAGCATGTGATATGGTATATATGTGATAAGTGGCATTTTATACCACTTAGAACGTCTTAAAATGGCTTAAATTGGTGTCTTGAAATCAAGTATTTTGTGTATTTGATGCGTTTTTCTAGTGTTTATGCATTTCAGGGTATTAGTTGTATTTCGGGGGAGTAATCGTCATGAATAAGCCTTGGCATGTGTTCATCATTGAGAGAGAGAAGAAATGGGCAGATTACGGCGAAGGAACAAAGCAAACTCAGGAATTTTCCAGAAGGGCCCTGAGCGCCCGCTCAGCTATGCTGAGCGGCCGCGCAGAAAGCTGAGCGCCTGCTCAGCTATGCTGAGCGGCCGCGCAGGGTCGGGGAAAAAAATAATTTATTTTAGGACTTCTATTTCTGTTTGGCTTCCACTTCTATGTAATCTGAGTTTTATGGGACTATTATATAAGTAGATTTGGAGACGTTTTCAAGGGAGAGGATTGTGGTATTACGCAAGGAGCGAAGGAGATAAGGAAGAAGACCGTTTAGTGCACAACAACGAAGAAGAAGCATATTTTCTTGTGATTCTTGTTTCGTTGTAACGTTGGATGCTAGTTTTCTTACCTTGAACCTATTTACTCTTGTGACGTACTCTGATTTAATATAATTAGTTTAGTTATATTTTCTTGTGTTTGTTTATCATGATTTCATATGAACCCATGATGACGATACGTGCTATTATGGGCTAATCGTGATCATGGGGTTGCAACGGATTTATTATGGAATTCTTTAGTTAATTGTTTAATACTTTAGTGTGTGAGGATTGTATGATATCTAGTTTTGGTTGTGCGTATTCGTCTTATGTGCGTCGCGAACATATAAGATAGGGTGTTAATCTCTTGTGAAGCGACGGTGGATCTTGAGATTTAGAACTTGCCATGCTAGCATAGGTTCATGTACGTTGTGCATGATTAGTGGGTAACTCTAACAGTTTTATTTGCCCTATGTAATCAAAAGGAATAACTTGTGCTTAAATCGTTGTGTTGTCAATTTCTGTAGACATATAGGAACTCAACATAATTGATGACTATTCAACTTCTATCTTGATTGTGGATGTTGGTAGAATGGTATTAGTACAATGAAAGTTGGCTTTTATCAGTTTTGTGTTATTCGATTAATATCATCACTGTCACATGCTAAAGGTAATAACAATGACTATTGAAGGAAGTAGTAATGAAGTTGTGATCTCATGAGTATTTTATTATTGATAATTTGAAGTGTTAATTAAGTGATTAATTAAGTAGTTAATTGTAGTTAATATTTAGTCAACAATTCTAAGTGTTAGTGTCTTAACATTGAGAAGTAATCATACATTGGTGAGTGAGTTTAATTAGACAATAAATTAGTCTGAGTCTCTGTGGGAACGAACTAGAAAGTATTCTATATTACTTGCGAACGCGTATACTTGCGTGAATATTAGCGTGTGTTTTCGCTCTAACAAGTTTTTGGCGCCGCTGCCGGGGACTCGGCGTATTTGTTTAGTTTATGTACTTACCATCATTGGTCATTAGGACTCAGTGATTAGGACGTAGTAGTTACTTATTGTTTCTGGTTGTGTTTCAGGTACTTTAGCAAGCGTTTATGCAAACTCATTCTCGTACTCGCAAGAGGACTTTGGATACAGCTGAAGAGACAGACGAAGTTCTTGATATTCCGGAGAAGTTAGATTTTGAAGATTCGGATTCAGGAACTGAGCGGAAAGAACCAGTAAACATGGGTGATCGTATTGTTCAAGCTGATCCAGCTCTTATGGATTTTTCTCGGCCAAAAATTGATGACATTCAGTCAAGCATTCTTCATCCGGCTATTCAAGCTAACACCTTTGAAATCAAGCCGGGCACTATTCAGATGGTGCAGAATTCTGTTTCTTTTGGAGGAGCGGCGACTGAAGACCCCAACATGCACATAAGGAATTTTGTCGAGATCTGCAGCACTTTTAAGTATAATGGCGTGACTGATGAGGCTATCAACTTGAGGCTTTTCCCATTCTCACTGAGGGACAAGGCTAAAGACTGGTTACATTCTGAACCAGCTGGGTCCATCACTACGTGGCAAGATCTTGCGCAAAATTTTCTGGTGAAGTTTTATCCGATAGCAAAGACTGCTGCTATGAGGAGTGCTCTTACTCAGTTTGCGCAGCAACCTACAGAATCTATGTGCGAGGCTTGGGAACGCTACAAGGAAATGTTGAGAAAATGTCCACATCATGGAATGCCTGATTGGATGGTGATCACTGGTTTCTATAATGGTTTGGGGGCCCAATCTCGGCCCATGCTCGATGCAGCAGCTGGAGGCGCCTTATGGGCTAAAAGCTATACTGAGGCGTATAATCTTATAAAGACTATGGCTGCAAATGAGCATCAAAACCCAACTCAGAGGATGACGTCAGGTAAGGTAGCAGGTATTCTGGAAGTTGATGCAGCCACCGCTATTGCAGCCCAGCTTCAAGCGCTATCAATGAAGGTTGATTCTCTGGCTACATATGGAGTTAATCAAATAGCTATGGTTTGTGAGCTTTGTGCAGGTTCTCATGCTACGGATCAGTGTTCTCTTGTCAACGAATCTGTTCAGTATGTGAATAATTATCAGTGACAACAGCAGCCTGTGCCAGCGACCTATCATCCTAATAACAGAAATCATCCAAATTTCAGCTGGGGGAATAATCAGAATGCTATTCAGCCACCATATCATCAAGGAGTGAGTAAACAGTTTAACCCACCTGGATTCCAGCAACCACAGCAGTATGCTACAAGGCAATCATACCCTCAACAGGGAAGTACAGCTGCACCTACTAGTGCTGATTTTGAGGAACTTAAGCTGTTATGCAAGAGTCAGGCGGTTTCTATCAAGACCTTGGAAAATCAAATCGGTCAATTAGCCAATGCAGTGCTCAATCGTCAACCTGGCACTCTTCCCAGTGACACGGAAGTACCAGGCAGGAAGGAAGCTAAAGAGCAAGTCAAGGCTATTACCTTAAGGTCTGGAAAAGTTGCTGATGCTGAAAAGGCAAAAGAAGGAGAAGCTGAAATTAGAGATGAAGAAGCTAAGCAAAAGGAGAAAGCGGCGGAACCAAGGAAGACTACTGTTGAACACACTCTGCCTGAGGCTAATACAGGGGAGAAACAACTCTATCCTCCACCACCTTTTCCTAAGAGATTGCAGCAACAAAAGCTGGATAGACAGTTCGGTAAGTTTCTGGAGGTGTTCAAGAAACTTCACATCAATATACCTTTCGCTGAGGCTCTGGAGCAAATGCCTAGTTATGCGAAGTTTATGAAGAGTATTCTTTCAAGGAAGGTGAAACTGGATGACCTTGAGACCGTTGCTCTCACAGAAGAATGCAGCACTGTTTTGCAGCAAAAGTTACCACCGAAACTGAAAGATCCAGGTAGCTTCACCATTCCTTGCACCATTGGCAATTTGACTTTTGACAAGTGCCTTTGTGATTTGGGAGCCAGCATTAATCTGATGCCGTTGTCGATCTTTAAAAAGCTGGATCTGCCTGATCCAAAACCCACATACATGTCTCTACAGTTGGCTGATCGTTCCATTACTTACCCAAGGGGCATAGTGGAGGATGTGCTCGTCAAGGTGGATAAGCTCTTCTTTCCTGCAGATTTTGTTATTCTGGATTTTGAGGAAGATAAGAAGATTCCCATAATCTTGGGAAGACCTTTTTTGGCTACTGGCCGTACCTTGATAGATGTACAAAAAGGTGAACTTACTATACGGGTACAAGATCAGGATGTGACCTTCAACGTATTCAAGGCAATGAAATTCCCTACAGAAGATGAGGAGTGCTTTAAAGTGGATGTGATTGATTCTGCGGTTACTTCGGAACTCGATCGCATGCTAATGTCTGATGCATTGGAAAATGCCTTAGTGGGGGATTTTGACAGCGACGATGAAGATGGCAACGAGCAATTACAATATCTGAACGCTTCTCCCTGGAAGCGAAAGCTGGACATGCCGTTTGAATCTCTTGGTACTTCTGACCTCAAGAATGCTGAAGGAAAGCTCAAACCATCAATAGAGGAAGCACCTGCCTTGGAGCTCAAGCCATTACCTGAACACTTGAGGTATGCTTTTTTAGGTGATGTATCTACTTTACCTGTCATTATTTCATCTGACCTTTCAGGTAGTGAGGAAGACAAGCTCTTAAGGATTTTGAGAGAATTCAAATCGGCTATTGGATGGACCATAGCAGACATCAAGGGGATAAGTCCTTCATATTGTATGCATAAAATTCTGCTAGAGGAAGGTAGTAAGCCGACTGTGGAACAGCAGCGAAGACTGAATCCTTTCATGAAGGAGGTGGTGAAGAAAGAAATTCTGAAATGGCTGGATGCAGGCATCATTTATCCTATTTCTGACAGCTCGTGGGTAAGCCCCGTACAATGTGTACCTAAGAAAGGAGGTATCACTGTGGTAGCAAATGAAAAGAATGAGCTCAAAGAATGGCACGTTTGCTTTTCACAGAGTTTCGTTTGGGTTATGTGGCGCCCCGGCCACTTTTCAGAGATGTATGATGGCTATATTCTCTAATATGATTGGAAATAATGTCGAAGTGTTCATGGATGACTTCTCCATCTTTGGACATTCATATGATGAATGTTTTAATAATCTGCGCGCCGTACTCAAAAGGTGCGTGGAAACTAATTTGGTGCTCAATTGGGAGAAATGTCATTTTATGGTGCGTGAAGGCATTATTCTTGGGCATAAGGTCTCTAACAAGGGTCTGGAGGTGGACAAGGCCAAGGTGGGAGTCATTGAAAATCTTCCACCACCTAATTCTGTGAAAGGAATCCGTAGTTTTCTTGGTCATGCGGGTTTTTATCGGCGATTCATCAAGGACTTTTCAAAGATATCTAAGCCGTTGTGCAATTTGCTTGAGAAAGATGTGCCTTTCAAATTTGATGAGGAATGTTTGGCAGCATTCGAGACTCTCAAGAAGAGTTTGATCACTGCACCAGTTATTACAGCACCAGATTGGAAAGAACCATTTGAGATGATGTGTGATGCGAGTGATTATGCGGTAGGTGCAGTTCTGGGACAGCGCAAGAAAAATCTCTTCCATGTGATCTACTATGCGAGTAAGACTTTAAATGGGGGCCAAATGAACTACACCACTACTGAGAAGGAGCTATTGGCTATAGTCTTTGGTTTCGAGAAATTTTGATCTTATCTACTTGGTACAAAAGTAACAGTATTCACTGATCATGCGGCTATTCGCTATCTGGTTTCCAAGAAGGATTCGAAGCCGAGACTCATTCGTTGGGTGCTTTTACTTCAGGAATTTGAGTTAGAGATCAAGGATAGAAAAGGTACTGAGAATCAAGTAGCTGACCATCTCTCTAGGTTGGAGAATCCCGATTCTACTTCACAAGATAGGACACTAATCAATGAATCTTTTCCGGATGAGCAGTTGTTTGCAGTTCAGGAGGAAGAACCATGGTTTGCAGATATTGTAAACTATCTCGTCAGCAATGTAATGCCTCCTAATTTGACCTCCACTCAAAAGAAGAAGTTTCTGCATGAGGTGAAGTGGTATATGTGGGATGAACCATATTTGTTTAGACAGGGAGCTGACCAGATCATCAGGAGATGTATCCCGTTCTGTGAGACGGAGGGGATATTACGAGACTGCCACTCCACGGTTTATGGTAGACACTATGGTGGTGAGAAGACGGCAGCTCGGGATATTACGAGACTGCCACTCCACGGTTTATGGTGGACACTATGGTGGTGAGAAGACGGCAGCTCATATTCTGCAAGCAGGTTTTTTTGGCCCACTTTGTTCAAGGATGCTCATCAGTTTGTTTTAAGGTGTGATCGTTGCCAAAGAGTGGGAAATTTGACAAGAAAGGATGAGATGCCATTAAATGTGATGCTTGAAGTCGAGGTCTTTGATGTTTGGGGAATCGATTTCATAGGGCCTTTTATCTCGTCTTGCAATAATCAGTACATCTTGCTGGTAGTCGATTATGTCTCAAAATGGGTAGAAGTTAAAGCTTTACCGACAAATGATGCAAAGGCAGTGCTAAATTTTCTTCATAAGCAAATTATCACAAGGTTTGGAACACCTCGGGTAATCATAAGTGATGAAGGGTCGCATTTCTGCAACCGTAAGTTCACTTCTATGATGCAGCGTTATAATGTGAATCATCGAGTGGCTACTGCCTATCATTCGCAAACAAATGGTCAAGCGGAAGTGTCTAACAGAGAGATGAAGCGCATTCTAGAGAAGGTTGTTTGTCCGTCAAGGAAGGATTGGTCTTTAAAGCTCGATGAAGCTGTTTGGGCTTACAGAACAGCATACAAAACTCCACTTGGTATGTCCCCATTTCAGTTGGTGTGTACGGTAAGGGATGTCATCTACCTGCGGAGCTTGAGCATAAGGCCTACCGGGCATTGAAAAAGTTGAACCTGGATTTAGATGCAGCTGGTAAGAAAAGAATGCTTCAGCTTAATGAACTTGATGAATTTCGACTTCAAGCGTACGAGAATAACAAAATGTATAAGGAAAAGGTGAAGAGGTGGCACGATAAGAAGCTACATCCTAAGTTATTTATGCCGGTGCAACAAATTCTCTTATTCAACTCTCGGCTCCGACTTTTTCCTGGGAAGTTGAAATCGAGGTGGTCGGGACCTTTTATTATCAAAACTGTGTTTCCACATGGAGCGGTGGAAATTTTTGAGAATGATCCGGACCAAGCATTCAAGGTTAACGGTCAGCGTTTGAAGCACTACTATGGGGACATGGCAAACCGAGAAGTGGCTAGCGCCATTTTGTTGACTACTTGAGAAGGGTACGCAACGTCAAGCTAATGACGAAAAAAGCGCTGCGTGGGAGGCAACCCATGAATTGTTGTTACAGGAACCCTTAGAAGTTAATAACCTATCCAAAAACACAAAAAAAGCAGAAAATCGGGGCTAAAATTTTTTTTTTCCAGTGACCCCCTGAGCGCCCGCTCAGCTTTGCTGAGCGACCGCTCAGGGGTCGACTGCCAGAATTTTTTTTTTTTAAGTTCAGAAAAAAAAAAACCAATTGTAGCCCATAAACCCACGATTTGTTCCCACTACCCCATCATTTTAACCCTTAATCCCCAAACCCTAATCTAATTTAACCTATTCCACACCCTATATATACATACACATATCCTACATATCTCCCACAAACTTCCTACACTTAAACTCTCTCCCAAGCACCAAAACTCAGTTCTTAAACACTTTTCTTGGAGAATCAATGGCACCCAAGAGAGCACGCACTATCGATAGCAGCAACACAGTCCCTACTGCTGATTCATCAAGGGGTACTGCTGCAAGGCCTCGGTTGACTGACAGAGCTGCGGAGGAGGAGTACACTAGGCTTTTGGGGAAGCCGATTCTGAAGGAGAGAGGGTTTTTACCATCGGGGAGGGATGGTGAGTTGCTACCCATGATTGCAAAAAAGGGGTGGATAGCTTTTTGTGAGTCGCCCGAAGCAGTACCGATGAGCGTGGTTCGCGAGTTCTATGCGAACGCGAAGGCCGAAAAGAATGGGTTTTCTGTGGTCCGAGGGTTGACGGTTGATTATCACCCTGCGGCGATTCGCCAAGTGATTGGACAGCGAGAGAGGAAGCCCGAGGAGGAGAACTGGAATGAGAAGACTGCTGAGGATTTTGACTTGGATTTGATTTGTGCGATTCTATGTAGGCCGGGCACAGTGTGGACCTTCAAGACCGGCACTAATGAGTATCGTCACTTCCCAGCAATCGCTATGAACAGGTATACCCGTGCATGGAATGCATTTATTTGTGCTAATATTTTGCCTTCTTCGCATGCACATGAGGTCACAGTTGAGAGAGCACAGTTGTTGTGGGGAATTCTTCATGAGGAGTACTATGTGGACCTTGGTGGGTTTATCTACCAAGGAATTCTGAAGTTTTTGAGGGGAGCTAAGCATATGAACATCCCTTATGCATCCACGGTTACGAAGCTGTGCCGAACAGTAGGAGTGAACTGGCCGACTCATGAGCAGTTGCAATTGCCGGCAGCTCCGATTGATTCTGGAACTCTGAATGGGATGCAGGAGTGGACCGGTGGTGAGCCTGAGGAGCATGGGCTGGGTTATCATCTTCCAGGAGGGCGTCCAGCACGAGGTGCTACTATGGCTAGGCCTGGGCGTGATGAGGCTGGTTCTTCGAGAGCTCAGAAGGGTGCTGGGATGGCTGATACCCAGTATAGGAGGCTTTCACGGCGGATGGATGCCATGTACGAGACGCAGAGCAGGTTTGCTCAGGAGCTCACCCTTGCGTTAGGGACTGCTTTTCGGGGCCTTGGAGCTGATATCCAGTGGCCAGTTTTTGGTGAGGACTCTGCATACCCGCCGCCTGATACTCCACCCACTGAGGGTGATGATGATGACTCCGAGTAGGTATACCCTGTGTTCCTTTCTGCTGCCTTCACTGAGGACAGTGAAGATTTTAAGTTTGGGGGTGGTAGTTAAGGAATACTGTGTGTGTATCATATAGCTGCATATTCATGATAGTTTAGTTCATATAGTTGCATAATTTATGCCATATAGTTTTTTTTATATAGCTTTAATTGTTTATCATGTCATGTAGCTCATGCATTTACCATGATCCCTTTTGCGATGATTTATCGACTGAATTGTGATATTGATGCGAGTGTAGTGATAGCATTAAAGTGATATTAAGTCGTGTAGGTTGATATGCATGCTAGAAGCACTTGTAATTCCACTAAGTCTTAGAGAATGCGTAAGGGCTAGATTGTTGTTATGATTTGATTGTTTTCGAGGTCAATCTATTTATTATGCTCAGAATTCGATAATAAGCTCTTAGTGATAAAGGCATGAAAAAAAAAGAAAAAAAATTGGAGTAAAAAAAAAATGGAATTTGTTGCTAGTTGTGGCTAGGCGTCAAATGGCTAGTAGCCGGCTCGCATGTTGTGCGAGTAGTCTAGGGTTGAGCAAGATGGAGCGAAACGCACTTGCTCAGAAATTTAAAAAAAAAAAAAATTTTTTTTTTGGTGTTTATGCATAATTGATCAAGAGTGGGCTCTTTGGTATTCGAGTTATTAAGTTCTTAGGGGACTTTGTGCCTAGTGACCTAAGTCTTTTAGAGTCTGGGATCCGCTAACCTAACGCTCGTTACATGGATACCATTGTATAAGTCTTTTGTGGACCTCACTCATTGCACGGTCAAATAAGCATTTATGTTGTGAATAAAAAGCATGATTCCGTAATAAGCTCCAGAATTCTTGTAGTGTTGTATATCACTTTGTGCCTAGAATTTTTATTCTTTGTATGATCATGTGATTGCCTTGAGGATAGTCGAGTCATAATAATTGGTCTAGTTCCGAAGCATATCTGTTAAGCATTTGCACACACCACATTTCTGGATGTATGTCTGTTGGCATGAGTTTATTGATCTTTAGTTATCTAACTGCACTTGTTGAGATGTTGCAAATTTGGTTGGTTTATTCGTAGTAAGGGGGATCGCTGCATTTTCATATAGATTGCATTCTTGCATGTTTTTTATTTGTTTTTGAGTCTGTGACGCTTGAGGACAAGCATCGATTTAAGTTTGGGGGTGTGATAAGTGGCATTTTATACCACTTAGAATGTCTTAAAATGGCTTAAAATGGTGTCTTGAAATCAAGTATTTTGTGTATTTGATGCGTTTTTCTAGTGTTTATGCATTTCAGGGTATTAGTTGCATTTCGGGGGAGTAATCGTCAAGAATAAGCCTTGGCATGTGTTCATCATTGAGAGAGGGAAGAAATGGGCAGATTACGACGAAGGAACGAAGCGAACTCAGGAATTTTCCAGAATGGTCCTGAGCGCCCGCTCAGCTATGCTGAGCGGCCGCGCAGAAAGCTGAGCGCCCGCTCAGCTATGCTGAGCGGCCGCGCAGGGTCGGGGAAAAAATAATTTATTTTAGGACTTCTATTTCTGTTTGGCTTCCACTTCTATGTAATCTGAGTTTTATGGGACTATTATATAAGTAGATTTGGAGACGTTTTCAAGGGAGAGGATTGTGGTATTACGCAAGGAGCGAAGGAGATAAGGAAGAAGAGCGTTTAGTGCACAGCAACGAAGAAGAAGCATATTTTCTTGTGATTCTTGTTTCGTTGTAACGTTGGATGCTAGTTTTCTTACCTTGAACCTATTTACTCTTGTGACGTACTCTGATTTAATATAATTAGTTTAGTTATATTTTCTTGTGTTTGTTTATCATGATTTCATATGAACCCATGATGACGATAAGTGCTATTATGGGCTAATCGTGATCATGGGGTTGCAACGGATTTATTATGGAATTCTTTAGTTAATTGTTTAATACTTTAGTGTGTGATGATTGTATGATATCTAGTTTTGGTTGTGCGTATTCGTCTTATATGCGTCGCGAACATATAAGATAGGGTGTTAATCTCTTGTGAAGCGACGGTGGATCTTGAGATTTAGAACTTGCCATGCTAGCATAGGTTCATGTACGTTGTGCATGATTAGTGGGTAACTCTAACAGTTTTATTTGCTCTATGTAATCAAAAGGAATAACTTGTGCTTAAATCGTTGTGTTGTCAATTTCTGTAGACATATAGGAACTCAACATAATTGATGACTATTCAACTTCTATCTTGATTGTGGATGTTGGTAGAATGGTATTAGTATAATGAAAGTTGGCTTTTATCAGTTTTGTGTTATTCGATTAATATCATCACTGTCACATGCTAAAGGTAATAACAATGACTATTGAAGGAAGTAGTAATGAAGTTGTGATCTCATGAGTGTTTTATTATTGATAATTTGAAGTGTTAATTAAGTGATTAATTAAGTAGTTAATTGTAGTTAATATTTAGTCAACAATTCTAAGTGTTAGTGTCTTAACATTGAGAAGTAATCATACATTGGTGAGTGAGTTTAATTAGACAATAAATTAGTCTGAGTCTCTGTGGGAACGAACTAGAAAGTATTCTATATTACTTGCGAACGCGTATACTTGCGTGAATATTAGCGTGTGTTTTCGCCCTAACAATATGCATGCCTATTTCGTAATCTTGATATATATCTGTTGATTTAGTTGCATAATACCTATGCTAGAGATAAGCAGTAATTGCATATACCCTTAGTATAGGGAACCCCAAGGTGAACATTTTCTAAAACCGGGAGTCAATGTTCCCGAGTATATTATATATATATATATTTACATATATATATATATATATATTAATATAGTTTTCAAAACTATGAAACAAATAGGGTTTATTCGATAACTTTATTTTATTTAATGAATATTAGTTGAGTATTCATTCGAGGACTTATGACTTGCTTTATTTTATTTAATGAATATTATTTTGAATATTCATTTGAGGACTTATGACTCCGCTTATTTATTAAATAACATTCTTTATTTTATTAAAGAATAATGTTTCGATAATCAAACTTATTTTCGATTATTCAAATAAAGATCATACTTTCGTATAAGTATATCTTTGGTTATTTAATATCCATTTCAAGTATGAGTTTTAAAACTTTTACTTCAATTATTTTTATAAGGATTATCCTTATGGGAATATTATTTAAATAATAATATTCAGATATTTTCTAATATATTGGGACTGATTTATTTTATTAAATCGGCATTACTCCAAACATTCTTAAAAATGTTTTCGAGTCTTCAAAATGATTTTTAAAGGTTAGAGCGGATCCCAAAACTCATTTTTATATTTAAGATCTTCCTTTCAAGGGGATTTAAATACTTGCTCAAAACCTGAGGGATCCGGCTCTGTGGTGTATTTTATATTCGCAACGGGGTTGCTGTTTTGAGACAACAATTTGATTACTTGCCCAATGTTCGGGAAGTAAGTCCATCTGATTGAGTCGTCATAAGCGACAGGCTGGGGTACGGTCTATGAAGGTGTAAGAGGCTGGGTGACAGTCCATCCACGCGTGAGTGGCCGGGTAACGGTCTAGCGCGAGGTCCGAATGCGTCCAGGGTGATGACCGGCGAGGAATTCATCCATCTATAGTAGAAAAGGTTACTTATTGGTATCTTTGCCTGATCAGCAAGATATCGGGTTTATGCCACAATTCTTTTCCTTTCCAAAAATTCATTGGATGTTACAAACTCTGTTCATACTTTACATGACAGAGGTTTTCAGGAAATATATAAGAAATATATATGTGGATATATATATATCGGGACTTAATGAAGTATCTCATAACTTCATTTCATTCAATAATATTTTAAAGATTTAATCTATTCAAATCTTATCTTGTAGTCTCATCTATGTGATGAACTGTCGAAAACTCAGTATACTTTGAACAATGGTAGTTCAAGTAGTTTTATAAATGATATAAGTATAGTGAAGTATTTGGTGACTTCATCCCTTATTTTGCTTATATCCAGTAAGTAATTATCTTACACTTGATAAAGGATTTTAGTAAGTTATCCATTTAGATACTTGCATTATTGTTTACACTATATATTATCTTGCGAGCTGTAATGCTCACTCTTTCTTTATTTCTTTATCACATAACAACAGTTAGGAAAGATGGCCAGACTCAAGCAGACCCAGCGCAAGAGCGTGGGAAGCACCCCGCGCCTTCCCGTTGAGATCATAGTTGCTATAGCTGCAGAGGTAGATCTATCTGTAGATCAGACCTTCTACTTTTGGGAATCAATTATGTATAATTATAACTTGTGGCAGATAATGGCAATTAATTATAAACTTATCAAGTAATCATTTTGGGTTGTAATAACTTTTAAATTGTGGATTCAAAGACTTGTACTTATTTCAATTTCATCTCTGAGACTATAACGGGTTGTGGTGTGTGTTAATGTGGGGTCACAGCATGAGGTTATTTATTATTAATTCAGTTAAGTGATATTGTGGAAAGAAAGACCGTGACGACCCGGATCCCTGACCCCAGATCTGGGGGTGTTACATGGATGCCTTGTTTGATTCAAATTTTGTGATATAAATGTATGTTATGAAATGGATTATTGAGTTTAAGTCATAATAAGGTTCAGGTGTATATTTAGAAATATGCATGTAAGGTTAAGTGGTTGCATTTTGGGTTATTAAAGAATTACTTGGTTTTACTATGTAGTTTTGTTTCGAATTTTTTGGATTAAAAAGAAAGGAATGAATTGTTTCATTGTTGAGTTATATGAATTGTGATTATTTTCTAAAGTATAGATCTTTAGGTATAAAAGTATATTGTACTAGGTGTTATGTGAGTATATTATGATTATACTCGAGTTTACAAGTTAAGTGTTATTGCGAATTGGGGTAATCGTTAGGCGTTCTGAGAAACGTCGAGTCTCGAGTAAGTTGCTAATTAGGGATTCTATTTTGGATTGTAGATTCGGTTAGCAGAGGCATTCAGGCTAGTAAAGGGAAGGATATCTTAGGTGGCAGTAGCTCGTATACCGTCAAGCAGGAAAGCTATTTGAGGCAAGTAACTCTGCCTTCTCTTATGATTTGATTATAGAGAGGATATTGTCAATGCCATGATAAAGTAGTGATTCTTTATAATGTTATGATAAGGCTGTTATTGATTTCTGAGAAACCCTGATAATGTTCTTTGTAACAACTTGTTATCGACCCCTATTGATCCTTTATAATGACCCTATTGATCCGGACATTTATTACCTTACTTTGTTACCTTGTTATCTTTTGAACCTAAGAGAACCTTTATGAACCCCTTACGTAATGTTTAGATTAACCTGGATTATCCGATAACCTGTATACCTTGATTTGTATTGATCTTTGGAACTATTCTGATCACAAACTAGTATACCCTGATATTCTTTTGATCAAGATCTTTAGTATTGATCCCTGTTTACCTTTGATTCATTCACTTTCCTTGAATTTTTGAATTGAACTTAAGAATGATTTTCGACTTGAATGAGTCTGAATGATTTCATATTCTTGGCAATGATAAAATAAACTTAGTCAACTTTTCCTACTTCCAACACAAAGGTTTTCCGAACAAATTCCTGATGGATTGGATAGAGAAGTAAGAGACTAGTGGGACTAGTCCAGTCACATAAGAGGCTAGCGGGGTTAGTCCAATATAAGGATGAAACAATACCATAGGTACCTTAATGACCAGATGGAGGTCGGTACGGGCTGATCACTTATATTATATTTAATAGATGGATATTCCAATCAAGGGTTCCTTTATGTTATATAAATGAGAAAATGAATATAATCTTTAAAGAAGTTTGCTCCTGTTAAATAAAATGATTTGTATCTTTGATAAGGTGTGAAACTTGTGAACCCTGTCACTTTATTTATTGATTGAAATCTCGAAGCTTGAATAATAGCTTCTTTCAATTGAGATACTCTTTCAGAATTCTGTTAATGATTTGTGATAAGTGTCGGCTTTCTCCCAATATTGATCCTTGAATCCTGAAAGCCCGAAACCTTTTTCATAACCTTTACTTAGCCAATAAACTGCCACCTAGAGATGAAAGTAGAATGCCTCAAATATTGATAATTATTGTTGCATTATAGAACTGTTTATATAGTTACTTGTTGAGCTTATGTGCTCATTTATTTTTCTTTGATCTAACCATGGCAGTTAAGCAAGAAGATGGTCAGACTTAGGTGCACCGCTCATAAGAGCGATCCTGGCTGTCCCTACCGTGTTATAGGTTTCCAGATGCCAGAGCAGGTAGTTGTTGTGTGTGTGAGCATTTGTGTTAGTTGGAAGGGCTATTCAAGTTGGTTTAGATACAATAGGGTATCTGTCGGTTCTATGTCGGAATTGAATGAATTTTAACTAATTATATTTTGGGTGGTAATATATTTATCCTGTTTGGTAGTTGTAATCTTGTCTCAAACTAAATCCTGTTTTATGACGGCCTTAACCCAGGGGTCAGGGGCTGACGTCACCAAAATATAATAAATTACGATTATAATTTACTAAATAAAATTTATTATATAAACACGAACCCAAACCAAGAGCTGATGCAGGTTCAAGTATTATTTAGGTTACAACACAATAACTAACTTATTCCATGATCCGACACCCTACTTATTACAGTAACTCATCAGACCTCAGGGTCTAATACAAACTACCTCAGAGGAGCCGGGACCAGAGGGGGATGATACTTTATTCTGCCCTGGTCTTCTAGACATCTGCAATAAATAGATACAAGACAAGCTGCAAGGGTGAGCAATCAATTGCTCAACAGTACCACTATATGAATAAGAAGTAAAACAGTGTATATAAAACAATATAGGAACATCTATCAGAACTAGTTTATGAAAATAGGTAAAACAGATATAAACTGGATATCAAACTAGCATGCTCTGAAAAATAATATCATCTGTAGTGTGCTGTGCAAAAATACCAGAGTCCAATTTTTGCATGCCATTTCCTTTCCAAAACTACTGTCCCATTACTGGAACCATAAATCATATGTCCCGTTAAGGGGACCACAAACTATTTGTTCCGTTACAGGAACCATTAAACCAAAAGCAGATATATAACTTGACGAATCCTAGGGACAGCTGATTAGTCTATCCCATCAAAATTTGTTCCAAAACTCAGAGACTAGCTAGGTCTCTGTAATGCTGGACTAAGCGGTCTAAATAGGGCGCACAACCGACTTAGCCTCTTACGCAACTATGTTGGGCCGTTACGGGCCTCTTACGCAGCCATACACCATCTGATTTATTTTTATCCAGTTTTTATCAATTACACCTATCTCTTTTTAAAAAATTGTCTCACAGCACACATTCTAAAATCTTTTCAATTTAATCACAATCTAGAGATAGGTATTTTCATAAGTTACTTTTTCCCCAAAACATCAGTTAGTAAAACATATTTAAATACGGGGAATACGTAACTTAAAACATCATGTTCCAGCACATAATTTAAATCAACAATTATTCATATATACTGAACTGTAAAAGATTTGTTCAGGGGTACTTGCCTTGCGAAGCTTTACACTAATACTGGCTTGACTCTAACCGACTTTAACTACTGGGTCCTTCGACTCGAACCTAATGAAGTGAAACAACCTAGGTTAAACGACCGATCATGCTTGACTTATCCTCACTAAACACATTACCCAACGATCCGATTCCCGACTCGCACATATATGCAAAATAATATACACATAGTAATGCACATAATAATACATGTAACAATTAGGATTCGATCAGTATCGATTCGTATTTAAAAATAATTTTTAGAAAAATTTTGACAGAGACTCCTCTATTTATAGACCTACCCGTCGAAACATCAATCGACGTCGATTCCCAACAAATCCAATACGAATCATCACGAAAATATTTATTTACTACCAAAAATAATTTACATAAATCGTTTTATTTATTTAAAATATTTAGGACTCAGATACGGATCATCACCATCCACCGTCCGCTCGTAAAAATTCATCGCGGACGGCGGTAAAATTTTCGGGGCACTCGATTACACGAATTCCAACGTGAAAATGTCACCGATTATAAAAATCATTTTCCGCACGAATTGAATTTAATATCATGAATTATTACTCAATAATTTCCCTACAGTAAAAAAACAATTAAAATTATAACCCAAACCAAACTACACACAATTGGCCCAACAAAGGCCCAAACAAAGAACCCAACACAGCCGCACAGACACACTGCACAGCCCACCACTCACATACATGCCACCGCGCACAACCACACACACACACACATGCACACATACAGATACACACACATATTCACCTATATATATATGTATAATCGAACACAAATCACACCACCGCCACCACACGGGAAACCGGCGGCAACGGCGGCAGAACGGAAGGGACACAACAATAAAACAGGAAGAACATGCGGCATGAGCAATTACCAGGAAAAGGAAGCAGCAAGGCGAAAGAAACGAAGGAGGGGAGAGAGAATAGAGAGATTAAAAGAGAGATGAGAGAATCTAGAGAGATAGAGCAAAGATGTGAGAGACAAATGAGAGAGGAGGAGATGAAAAAAAAGAGCACACTGCTACAACACTACTTTAAGGCCGCATGTCCAAAAATAAAGGACACGTGGTGCTTTTATTTGAATTGAGCTAAGTTATACACTGAATTATAAAATTAACGATATATATCACGCGCGAAAATTAATTAGAAAAATTCTAAAATAGTCTTAAATAATCACAAATAATTCGAAGTTACTAAAATAGAATTTCCATAATTTCTAAAGCATTTTACAAACATAACTTGTATCCGCATTTAACGAATAAATGAAATAATGCACGAATAAGATTAATCTAAAAAATTACTAAAATAATTTTAAAATTCTCGAAATATTATGAACGTAATAAAAAAATAAGTTTCATGATTTTTGAAGAATCCCAAAATTACATATGGATTTTACAAATAAACATAATCAGAAATAATTTAAAAATAAATAATTAGCAAAATATTGATCTGTAAATCAATATTTATTGAAATTATAAAATCATAAAAATAGTTTTAAAGACAATCCAAATATTTTTGAAAATAAGTTTGTCATAAAATCACTTCTAAAAGCGAAACAAAAATAATATGGTGCAACAATTAATCATACAAACAATCCACGCAACCCAAACGTCACATAGAAATAATAATAAATAAATCACAGAGATCAAAATCAATAAAAAATTCTTTATTCAATTAATTACGCTATAATTACACATTTAAATATTACAAAAATATAAGAGTCGTTATATCCTTCCCCCTTAAAAAGATTCTGTCCCCAGAATCTTACTAATTAAACAAGTGAGGATATTTGTCAAGCATATCTGACTCTAACTCCCAGGTAGACTCTTCTACCCTAGGGTTTCTCTAAAGTACTTTAACTATAAGGATAGATTTATTCATAAGTACACGCTCCTTACGATCTAATATCTGGATTGGCCGCTCCACATAGGACAAATCTGATTAAGCTCAATCGGTTCATACTCAATTACTTGATTCAAATCAGGAATATATGGCTTCAACATGGATACGTGGAACACATTATGAATATGCTGTAACTACGGTGGTAGCGCTATCTCATACGCAACCTTTCCTATTCGCTTCAGAACTTCGAATGGCCCTATATACCTCAAACTAAGCTAACCTTTATGACCAAATCGAACCAACCCTTTCCATGGTGATACTTTCAACAATACCAATGATCCTATTTCAAAGTTTATATCTTTCCGATGTAAATCTGCGTTCTTTCTCTGTCTGTCTTGAGCAGCTTCCAATCTTTTCCGAATTAATACCACTACATCTCTAGTCTGCTGTACTAACTGTGATGACTGAGAATTTTACGACGTAATTAAGTCAATAAAGTATGTGTTATATGATGTGATTATAATTATGTGACTAAGTGCTGATTAATTGTCTTTTCTGTATATTAGAATATAGGAGCGTAAATCAAAATGTTCCAATTTAAAGAGTCAGCTTAGAAGTTAAGTTGTGGTGTCGTGCCGTCAGGTAGAACGGAACCCGTCCTAATAAGGAGTTAAAGAATATAAAATATGAATTATGAAATGAATGTTTAAATAAAGTATTTCGTCCTAAGTGACGTGTCGATTGATAATGATAATGTGAAGCGTAATCGAAACGCTGAGCGTCGGGCCGTCAGGTTGAACATGACACGGTACGCGTAGAAAAGGATAAAGATTAAAGAAGGATAAATTCTATGATCAGACCTGAGTCGTTATGTGATTTTATATGTATGATTGCTTGACTGTGTGCATGACTATGTGTTCTGTGACATTTTTAGGGATTATATGATTTAAATAAAGGTTTAATTAACCTTTGCGCATTTTTATAAAATCATCCGAGTAAGATAAAAACATGGGATTTGTTCTGATATTTTCTTAGTAGTCCTAGAGACTTTTTAAAAATGATGAGTGGATTTATTTGATGGTCTTTGCATTTTTAAATTGATTTTATGTGGAAAATGTTATTATTAAAGCGAGCTTGTGAAATTCATATAAAATCAACCGTTTGCTCAAAAATCTATTATGAGTAATGGTTAAAAAGCTAATTTCGAGATCTACGTGTTAAAATCGTCACTTGCAATAATTTCTGACTTTCCGAGAGAGAAATATTTTATATCTAATTTTTGTTGCATTTGAGTAAAAAGAAAAGGGACAATGAGCATAAAAAGGAATTAGTGAATTATAAGACTGCCCTTGCTTTGGTAGTATATAAATCCATTTGCCCCCCCTTTTTTTCTTTTTCCTCCCGTGCACCCAATTTCCCTTTCTCTCTTTTTCTTTCTTTCCTTCACTCTCTCTCTCTCGAACACTCTCACTCTCTCTCTCTCTCTCTCGGCTCTCTCCATCTCTCATCTCTTTCACTTGCATGCAACCCTCAAACTTTACTCAAACTCAAAAATATTGCTTCCTCTAGACTTTATTTTCGATATACTTCTCGATTTCCATTTGCATGTAAGTGTTTGCAAGTGTTTTGATGATTAGTCACTATGGTGGTGTTCAAGGAAAATGATTTCTTGATACATAACTATAAGAGTGATTTCAAGAAATTTTTGGGGTCATAAACTCGAGAGGAGACCCGTTATGGGCTCTCTCAAGTTCGACCACCACCGGCTATGATCCAAGGAGAGCCGAAGGAGTTTCTATGATAATTTGATTTTTTAGCTTTGCATGTTATGGTTTCTTGAAAGCTTGAAAAAGGGTTTTGTTTCTTTTGTTGAAACTTAAATATGTGATTGATAAAATGATTCCATTGATTGTTTTAGGAAGTAAATGGATGTGTGTAGGTGATTGTTGCTTAGAAAAATAAAAAATCAAGATTTGCATGTTGGATTATACTTCGGCTTTTTGCTAATTAAAAAGAGAAATTGGATTTGATGAGTTGATCTTAGTAAACACTAAGCTTATTGAGCATAAAAAGTAATTGCATGTTAGTTTTAAAGAAGATCAAGTTGTGCATGTCAATGTTTAGTCCTTGAGTTGTGAATTTGATTCTTGCCGAATGGAAAATGAGTTTAAAAGGGATTAATTTGTTGATTAAGTGAATGTATGTTGGTTGAATGAGTTAATTAAAGTTAGAATCGCTAGGTGATGCATGGTTTGGTGTTTAAATGAATAGAATGATCTAGTAAAGGACTAAAACAAGTGGGAAATGTGATATATAACCTTGCATGTCAAAATTGATACTTGCATGTTTGATTTATGGAAAAACCCGAATGGGTCTTAGGAGTAAAAAAGAGGAATTAAGTTGGTTTTGTCAATTATCTTAATGGCTAGTGGAAACTTGATTGCATGACAAAGATTGGGGTGGTGTTTATGTTCGAATTTTGAATATTAAAAGAAGGCATTGATTTTGATTCTTAATGTGATTATGATTCGGATTTTTGATTAAAAAGGGTGAAGTTTAAGTGCGTAAATGACTCTTGTGATTTGCATTAGTTGTGCTTGATTATATGAGATTGAAATTGAATATATATGGTTGTGTTTTGTATGTATGGTTCGAATTAGGGAATAAAAGAAAAAGAAAATTAAATTGTTTGTTATTAAGATCTATAAGTGACAGCTATGGTCGAAAAAGAGTTATATTAGTGTGATTTGAGAAATAGCTAAGGTTAAGCAAGTACGCTTTGATTGTTAAGAATATAAGGATATAAAAGTTGCGAGAAAGGGATATGCTATATGCTATATGCTATATGTTATGTGTTATGTGTTTATGTGTATAAGCTATTTTCGTATACTCGAGTCAAAGATATAATCGAGTTATCGTATTGAGTGATCGTTCCGGGAACGAGAGTTGAGAATCTGATTAAGGTTTTGGTTTTGATTGTACATTCAGAGCGTGAGGGCATTCAGGCTAGGAAAGGGAAGGATATACTAGGTGGCAGTAGTTCAACCTTCAGGAAAGCAAATTCAGGCAAGTAACTCTGATTACTTGTGTAAATGGTTATAAAGAGAATGTTATTCATACCATGTAGAGTATTGAACTGTTTAATTATGAAACCCTGATATTGATACCCTGCCTTTGTTCTTGATAAACTATTATTGATAAGCTTAAGGATTCAACCCTTTGATAATCTGTCCTTTCTGTTCAAGTTATCTATTAAGCCATGGATTATATTGAACCCTCTGATTATCCTTGTTAACCCTGTTTAATGATACCCTGTTTTCCTGATCACCCTATTGATCCCTAAACAGATGTTGATCCTTCTAACTTAAGTGCTTTATTATCCCTGATACAGAATCCTTATGAATTATTCCTTGCGTATCTTTGAATCACTCCTTGAACTTTGTTTCCTTAAAATCTGAATTAAGAATGAGTTTCGACTTGAAAGAGTCCGAATGATTTCAAATTCTTGGTAATGATAAAATGGATTTTAGAAAACCTATTTGTTTTTTTCCAGCTTAAGGTTTTCCAAATGAATTCCTGATGGATTGGATTGGGACGTAAGAGGCTAGTGGGACTAGTCCAGTCATGATAAGAGGCTAGCGGGGCTAGTCCAACTTAAGGCTGACATTATGCCGATTGGTACCTTAAAGACCGGAATGGAGGTCGGTACGGGCTGATCACCCGTATATAATGAAATGGAAAGATAAAGTGATCCAATCAAGGGTTCTAAATGATTATTTAAAAAGGGAACTGAAACTATCTGTTCAGTAAAATTGATTCTTGAAAATGAAAATGGTTTATATTGTTTTGAAAAGAGTTGATTATGTCAATGTGAAGCTTAAAGCTCGAGAACCCTGATTCTTGCATTTGTTGATCATATGATTGATTCCATATAATGAAATACTGTTGTTTTCCTCTATTGAAAGATCTATTCTGATCCTTTAATGATTTGTGATGAATGTCGACTTTCGTCCTGCATTGAGCCTTGTTCCTTGAAAGCCCCACATTATCCTTCAAAACCTTTCCTTAACCCAAAAGCTGGAAATCTGCCACCTAGATCAAATAAAGTAGAATGCCCTGAGATTGGTAAAGCATATTGTGAATTGATATTGTAGAACTGCTATATAGTTACTTGCTGAGTTTTATACTCATTTGTTTTGTTTTAATCTAACCATGGCAGTTAAGTAAGAAGATGGCCAGGCTTAGGCGCACTGCTCGTAAGAGCATACCTGGTGGTCCCTACCGTGTTGAGGGCTTCCGGTTGCCAGAACAGGTAGTGGTATTTATGAGTGAGCTCACGCCTAGAAGGAAATGTTTAAAGATACAATGGGTTATCTGTCGGTTCCCAGCCGGAATCGATGTTGTTTATTTAATAATATTTTGGGTTTGTTAGTTATATTTTATGATTGGTAGTTGTAATCTTGTCTCATACTTTATCCTGTTGATCCTGTTAGTAGTTAATCGGGGTTTATGCTTATTTGATTCTAGATTAGAGGTGTGTGAGTCCTCATTTCTTAACCCCGAGATTGAGGGCGTCACACTAACTCAGGTCCTATCACTTTCTTTTCCCCTACTTCATCCCAATATAGAGGTGATCTACACTTTCGATCATATAAGACTTCGTAGGGTGGCATTCCAATGCTGGCATGGTAGCTGTTGTTATAAGAAAACTCAATCAATGTTAGATGATCATCCCAATTTCCTTTGAAATCCAAAGCACAAACCCTTAACATATCTTCAATCGTCTGAATCGTTCTCTCACTTTGGCCAGCGGTCTGAGGATGATAAGCAATGCTCATATTTAACTTAGTTCCTAAACACTCTTGAAATTTAGTCCAAAACCTTGAGTTAAATCTTGGGTCTCGATCTGATACGATGGACACGGGAACTCCATGCTTCGTTACTATTTCATCCAAATACATTTTAACCAACTTTTCCAAAGAATATCTCTCGTTAATAAGGAGGAAATGCTTTGACTTAGTCAATCTGTCGATGATTTCCCAAATAGCTTCATAATTCGCCCTTGTCTTTGGTAATCCTACCACGAAATCCATAACAATCTCTTCCCATTTCCACTGTGGAATCTCCAAAGGCTGTAACAATCCACTGGGCTTTTGATGCTCTGTCTTTACCGTCTGACACACATGACATTTGCTGACCCAATCCGCAGTATCCTTTTTCATGCCTGGCCACCAAAAGTTCTTCTTTAAGTCTTGATACATTTTGGTACTTCCCGGATGAATATAGAACCTAGAATTATGAGCTTCCCGCAAAACCTTCTTCAATTCACTTACATTGGGAATCCATATCCTTGAGGAAAATGTGAATATACCATTGTTATCCTTTTGAGTACAAACTTCTTCTCCCGTCAACTCATCCAATCCTTTGTTCATAACTTCCTCTTGACACCTCTTTATTCTTTCCATTAGTTCTGGATGAAAAGTGATTTCATATAAATGCTCTTTATTATCTTCTGGCACTCGAACTTCAATTTCCAGCTTTTCCAATTCCATTGTGAGTTCTTCAGAAATCTTGATCTCATTTAATCTTTCTTTCTTGCTTAAGGCATCTGCTACCACATTAGCTTTGCCCGGAGATAGTTGATAGAACAATCATAATCCTTGATTAACTCTAACCATCTTCGTTGTCTCATGTTCAAATCCTTCTAGGTAAATATATACTTTAAGCTTTTATGATCCGTATAGATGTCGCATTTTTCTTCGTATAAATAATGCCTCCACAGCTTCAATGCGAATACTATCACCGCCAATTCCAAGTCATGCACTGGATACTTCTGCTCATGGGGTTTTAACTGTCTGGATGCATACGCAATAACCTTATCATGTTGCATTAACACACAGCCTAATCCCTTCAGAGAGGCATCACTGTAGATCATGAAATTCCCTGTCTCATCTGGTAATGCTAACACTGGTGCTGTCACTAATCTCTTTTTCAGTTCTTGGAAACTTTCCTCACATTTCTCAGTCCAAACAAATCTTTCATTTTTCCTGGTCAGCTTAGTCCATGGGGTTGCAATCTTGGCAAAGCTCTCACAAATCTTCGGTAATAACCTGCTAGTCTGAGAAAACTTCTAACCTCCGTCGGAGTCTTCAGCTGTTCCCATCTGGATACAGCTTTAACCTTCACATGATCCACCTTAATACCATCCTTACCCAGTATATGACCCAAAAACTGAACTTTCTCTAACCAAAATTCACATTTTGAAAACTTAGCATATAACTGTTTTTCCCTCAACCTTTGCAGAGTTAAAAATTTTCGGGGCACTCGATTACACGAATTCCAACGCGAAAATGTCACCGATTATAAAAATCATTTTCCGCACGAAATGAATTTAATATCATGAATTATTACTCAATAATTTCCCTGCAGTAAAAAACAATTAAAATTATAACCCAAACCAAACTACACACAATTGGCCCAACAAAGGCCCAAACAAAGAACCCAACACAGCCGCACAGACACACTGCACAGCCACCACCACCACTCATACACGCGCCATCGCGCACAACCACACACACACACATGCACACACACAGATACACATACATATACACCTATATATATGTATAACAGAACATAAATCACACCACCGCCACCACGCCGGAAACCGGCGGCAAAACGGAAGGGACACAACAACAAAACAGGAAGAACAGGCGGCATGAGCAATTACCAGGAAAAGGAAGTAGCAAGGCGAAATAAACGAATGAGGGGAGAGAGAAAAGAGATATTAAGAGAGAGATGAGAGAATCTAAAGAGAGACAGCAGAGATGTGAGAGACAAATGAGAGAGGAGGAGATGAAAAAAGAACACACTGCTACAACACTACTGTAAGGCCGCGCGTCCAAAAATAAAGGACTCGTGGTCCTTTTATTTGAATTGAGCTGAGTTGTACACGGAATTATAAAATTAACAATACATATCGCGCGCGAAAATTAATTAGAAAAATTCTAAAATAGTTTTAAATAATCACAAATAATTCGAAGTTACCAAAATAGAATTCCCATAATTTCTAAAGCATTTTATAAACACAACTTGTATCCGCATTTAACAAATAAACAAAATAATGCGCGACTAAGATTAATCTCGAATATTACAAAAATAATTTTAAAATTCTCGGAATATTATGAACGTAATAAAATATGAGTTTCATGATTTTTGAAGAATCCCAGAATTACATATAGATTTTACAAATAAACATAATCAGAAAATCATTTAAAAATAAATAATTAGCAAATTATTGATCTGTAAATTTTATAAAATCCCAACAATATTTTTTGAAATTATAAAATCATAAAAACAATTTTAAAGACAATCCAAATATTTTTAAAAATAAGTTTTTCATAAAATCACTTCTAAAAGCGAAATAAAAAAATATGGTGCAACAATTAATCATATAAATAATCCACGCAACCCAACTGTCACATATAAATAATAATAAATAAATCACAGAGATCAAAATCAATATAAAATTATTTATTCAATTAATTACGCTATAATTAGACATTTAAATATTACAAAAATATACGAGTCGTTATATGTTTAGATCCTGTTATTATTTAATCGGGGTTTATTATATCTGCTGTTGTTATATTAGTTTAATGATGTGTGGGTCCTCATTTCCTAACCCCGAGATTGAGGGCATCAGAAGTTGGTATCAGAGCTACAAGATTTAGTCCCTGAGACAAGTTAGGTTAAAAGGGTATTTGGGTGATTAATATTGCGATAGTGTTCGACTCATATAGAGTTGAGTTAGTCTATTAGGTATAGTCAAAGTGTAATGAATAGGTTAAGGTCAATAGAGTTAGGACAATGAGTCGGTTGGAGGTTTTATTTAACCCTAATGTTGTTTTTTGGTTGTTATTTGGTGTTTTATCTCAGGACCCTAGTCAAAAACTTTGATGACGAAAACATGTGCTAATATTCACGCAAGTATACGCGATCGCAAGTAATATAGAATTATTTCTAGTTCGTTACCATAGAGAGTGGTTTAGGTTAATTTTAATCAATGTACTTATGCAACGATGGTATGGTTATTATTCAATGCTAAGAGGAATAACAAATTGAGATTGTTTATAACTAAGATATTAACTAACATGCAATTAACTAAGAAAATTGAGGTTGAATTACTTATATAACACAAACATGGGATTCTAACTTCATTACTACTTCATTCAATAGCCTTTTTGTTGTTAACCTTAGCATGCAATGGTGATGACACTAATCAGACAACACGAAACTAGTAAACGCCAACTTTCATTGTACGAATACCCTACTACCAGACATCCACAAAAGAGATAGAAGCAGAATAGACACCAATTATATTGAGACCCTATATGTCTATAGAATTTGACAACATAAAGGTTTAATGCGCAAGTTATCTATCGTGATTACATAGGGCAAGTAAGATGGTTAAAATTACCTACGAATCATGCATATCAAATACATGAACCTATGCTAGCATGGAAAGTTCTAAACCTCTAAATTCACTATTGCTTCATTAGAGATTAACATGTTATCTTATAAGTTCATGACGCTCATAAGACGAATAAGTACAACCAATACTAGGATATCATACAATCACCACATACTAAGGTATCAAAACATATCAACTATTGAAATCTATAAGTAAATCCGCTGGAACCCCATGATAACGATTAGTCCATAACCGAACTCATCATCACCGTGGGTTCCGATGAAAGCATGGTATAATAAACTAGGTCTTCTCGCCTTGGTTGAATTTGTGCTCTTAGGTCTTCTCGCTGCCTTCTCCTTGGTCTCCGTTACATCTTCCTATGAAAAACGACCTTAAGTTATCATTATATAGCAGCCCATGCAAATTAGAAGCCCATCAATCAGTCTTCTAATTGAAACAGGATTTTATTATCCCGACACGGCGCGGCCGCGCGCTTCATTAGCGCGGGCGCGTTGTCCTTCTGCATCTTCGACGCGGGCGCGCTGACCTTCTGGAAAAACTTCTTCTGCTTATTTTTCTGGCTGGTTTGAGATGGCGATCCATGAACTTTTATTCAAGACACCTTCCTAACAACATTTTAGCATCATTACAATGCTAAACCTCCTGATTTCTCCAACTATGCCTGAAATGTAAAAACACTACAAAACACATCAAATACACAAATACCTCGAGTACAAAACATCAATTCAATCCTTTATAGGAAGTTCTAAGTGGACATAACTGCCACTTAACACACCCCCAAACTTGAACCGATGCTTCTCCTCAAGCATAAACAGACCCAAAGAACAAGAAATAAAAATACATGAATGCAACTACATGAATGCAACGATCCCCTCAGAATAACTAAACCAACCAATAAGCAACATCTCAATAAATGCAGTTATTCGCACAAAGATCAATCAAATCCCACAATTCAAATTACAAGCTAGAAACGTGCGTGTGTGCAGATGCTTACAAGATATACTATCGCAACTATGTCAATAATCATGACTCACTACTCATCAAGGTAATCAAAAGGTTATAAATAGAATAAAAGCTAAACTCAAAATGACTAACAACACTTCAATTCATATATCAGAGTTATTATATGGAGTCATGCTTTTATTTATAACAAATAAACAACACAAATATGATTATTTGATCATGCCATGAGTGAGGTCCACAAAAGACTTATACAATAATACCCATGTAATGAGCGTTAGGTTAGTGGATCCCAGACTATAAAAGCCTTAGGTCATTAGGCACAAAGTCCCCTAAGAACTTAATAACTCGAGTATTAAAGAGCCCACTCGTGATCAATTATGCATAAACACATATTTTCTTTTTTTTTCTTTTTTCTCTATATTTTTTTTCTTTCTTTTTTTCCAACAATTTCTGAACGAGTGTGTTTCGCTCCATCTCGCTCATCCCTAGAATACTCATATAAAATGAGCTGGCTACTAGCTATTTGACACCTAGCCATAACAACTAGCAATGACATCCAATATTTTTCTCCAATTTTTTAAATATCCATATTATGTTATCATTAAGAGAATACCCTAAATTCTAAATATAAATAAGCGATTAAACCTTGACAAACAAATAAGACATGATCATGATCTAGCATTCAAGCAACCTATAAGACTTAGTGAAATTTATTGTTACTAGCATACAAATCAACTCGATAGGAATTAACATCCTTAGATACGACATCACTACACTAGCATCAATATCACAAATCAATCAGAAAAGCAAACTTAAGGGGTTATTTATAATGCAAATGCAACTATATGCAACATACTAACATGCAAAATAATATAAAAAACTACTATATGAAATATACAACTATATGAACTAAACTATCATGAATATGCAAACTATATGGACACACAAATAACATATATTCCTTAACTACCACCCCCAAACTTAAAATATTCACTGTCCTCAGTGAAGGTAATAGAAAGGAATCAGGCATATCTACTCGAAACAAGGATCATCACCCTCAACGGGTAGAGTGTCAGGATTGTCAAGAGTGTTTGAAGGCGGGTACATAGAGTCCTCACCGAATATTGGCCACTGGATATCAACTTCTGTGGCTCTGAATGCAGTCTCCAATGCCTGGGTAAGGTCATGTGAAAACCTACTATGGATTTCATGTACCACATCCGTCCTCCTCATTAAACGCCTATACTGCGCTAAACTCAAACCAACACTATCCTCAACATTTTCCTGCTGCTGCTGTGAAGTACCGGCCTCACCCAACTTAGCTCTCCAATTTGCTGTGCTCGCCTGAGTTGTGCCTCCATCATATCCCGGAGGTGCTGGCCATCCGCCTGGCAAATGATCATATGAGTAACCGAGCCCCTGCGGATCAGGCTTCCCACCGTACCACTCCTGCATGCTCAAAACTGTAGAACTGTCAATAGGAGTGCTAGGAAGCTACAACTGCTCTTGTATGGGCCAATAAACGCCAACCACCATACACAGCTTCTTCATAATGGACGCATAGGGAATGGAACCCGTAGTGCTGCCTCGCAGAAACCTCAAAATACCCTAATAAATCACCGACCCGAGATCCACATAATCTCCCTGAAGAATGCCCCATAACAACCATGCACGCTCCACAGTAACATCATGCACGTGAGAAGATGGCATGATGTTGGCACAAATAAAAGAATTCCATGCATGTGCAAACCTGTTCATGCACGAGGCAGGGAAAGTGGCTTACTCGTTCGCGCCTTTCTTGAACTTCCAGTGAGTGCTCGGAACATAGAGCGTGGCAATAATAAGGTCCAAGTCAAAATCATCTTGCATCTTAGCATTCCAATCCTCCTGCTCTGGCCTCCTCTCAGGATGATTGATCACCCTCCGAATAGCCTCAGCACTGTAATCCACAGTCAACCCCCTCACCATAGTAAAACCGTTCTTATCCGCCTTTGCATGTGCGTAAAACTCGCGAACCACACTCATGGGCACAATAACGGGTGCCTCACAAAAAGCAATACAACCCATCTCCACAATGATCTCAAGTAACTTACTATCTCTTCCCGATGGCAAAAAACCTCTCTCCTTAGATATGGGCTTCGAAAGAAGGCTTGTATACTCTGCCTCAGCCTCTGGAGTAGAAAACCTAGGCCTCATACCGCCAACACTAGAAAAATCGATGGTGCTGCTGCTAACTTGGGTTCGTTGTCTTTTGGGTGCCATTGAATTGAAAAAGAGAGAATAAGAGATGTGTATAAGAGAAGTTAGAGTTTTTGAGAATTAAAAAAGTGATGGAGAGATTTGTGTATAAGTGTGTGTATATATAGGAAGAGAATTAGGTTTAGAATAGAAGTGGGATTTGATTAAGGGAATAATGGGAGTAATGGGATGTTTGAAACTGAATTGGAGAGGGAAATATGAAAAGTGAGAGCAAGAAATTCAGGGTGATTTGATTTTGTATTTGATTTTTCAATTTTTTCTGTTTGCTTTTTTCAGCTTCAGGGGACCAGCGCGGCCGCATGCTATCCTAGCACGGGCGCACCATGTTTCTGGAAAACTAGCGCGGCGGCCCCTCCAGGCAGCGCAGGCGCGCACATTCTCTGTATTTTCAGCACGTCGCCCCGCTTCTCAGCGCGGGGGCGCCGTGCTTCTGTAGTCACTGAATTTTTTTCTTTTTCTGATTTTTTTGTATTTTTCTCCTTGTTTTCTTCCTTCTAACTCTTACTAATGTACAACAAGCTTGGGTTGCCTCCCAAGAAGCGTTTGCTTTACGTTATTAGCTTGACGTAGAATCCCGAGATCAAGTAGACAATAAAATGGCACTAACCACCTCACGGTTTTCCGTATCCCCATAGTAGTGTTTCAACCTCTTTCCATTCACCTTGAATGTTTAGCCTGATTCATTCTCAAAAATCTCCACCGCTCTATGTGGAAACACAGTTTTGACAACAAACGGCCCTGACCATCTCGACTTCAATTTCCCAGGAAAAAGACAGAGACGAGAGTTGAACAACAGAACTTGTTGCCCGGGCACAAATGATTTGAGCACTAGACCTCTATCGTGCCATCTCTTGATTTTTCTTTATATATTTTGTTGTTCTCATACGCTTGAAGTCGTAACTCATCGAGTTTATTCAATTGAAGCACCCTTTTCTTTCCAGTTGCATCCATATCAAGGTTTAAGTTCTTCAAAGCCCAATATGCTTTATGCTCGAGCTCCATAGGTAAATGACATCCCTTACCATAAACCAACTGAAACGGTGACATGCCTAGCGGAGTCTTGTACGCTGTTCGATATGCCCAAACAGCTTCATCCAGCTTCAAAGACCAATCCTTCATTGATGGACATACAACTTTCTCTAGAATATACTTGATCTCTCTGTTAGACACCTTGGCTTGACCATTAGTCTGAGGGTGGTAGCCCGTAGCAATGCGATGATTCACATAATATTTCTGTATCATAGCAGTGAACTTGCGATTGCAGAAATGTGATCCCTCGTCACTGATTATGACTCTTGGAGTCCTAAATCATGTGAATATCTGCTTATGAAGAAAATGAAGCACTACCTTAGCATCATTCATCGGCAAAGCCTTGACCTCAACCCATTTCGAGACATAATCAACCGCCAACAAGATATACTGATTGTTGTAAGATGAGACAAATGGCCCCATGAAGTCAATTCCCCAAACATCGAAGACCTCAACCTCGAGAAGCACATTAAAAGGCATCTCACCCTCTTGGACATATTACTAACACTCTGGCATCGATCACACTTCAAAACAAACTAATGCGCATCCTTAAACAATGTAGGCTAGAAGAATCCTGCTTGAAGGATACGAGCTGCTATCTTTTCTCCACCATAGTGTCCTCTATAAGCAGTCGAATGATAATCTCACAAGATCCCCCCATTTAGCTGTATGGAATACATCTCCTGATGATTTGGTCAGCTTCTTGCCGAAACAAGAATGGCTCATCCCACATGTACAACTTCACCTCATGAAGAAACTTCTTCCTTTGAGCAGAAGACAAGTCTAGAGGCTTAATATTGCGCACAAGGTAGTTCACAATGTCTGCAAACCACAGTTCTTCCTCTTACACCCCAAACAACTGCTCATCGGGAAAAGACTCATTAATCAATGTCCTATCCTGTGAAGTTACACTTGGATCTTCTAAATGAGAGAGATGATCAGCGACTTGATTCTCAGTACCCTTCCTGTCCTTGATCTCCCACTCAAATCTTGAAGGAAAAGAACCCATCGAATCAGTGTAAGCTTCGAGTCCATCTTCGAGACGAGATAGCGAATAACAGCATGACCAGTGAAAACTGTCACCTTCATCCCAAGCAAATAAGATCGAAACTTCTCAAAACCATAGACAATAGCCAATAGCTCTTTCTCAGTAGTAGTATAGTTTAGTTGAGCACCATTGAGGGTCTTACTAGCATAGTAGAACACATGAAATATATTGTTCTTTCTCTGCCCAAGAATTGCTCCAACTGCATTGTCACTTGCATTGCACATCATTTCAAAAGGTTCATCTCAATTAGGTGCAGTTATGACCGGTGTCGTGATTAAGCTCTTCTTTAAGCTCTCAAAAGTAGCTAGGCACTTGTCATCAAATTTGAACGAGACATCTTTCTCTAGAATATTGCACAAGGGTTTAGAGATTTTAGAGAAGTCCTTGATGAAACACCGATAGAAACTCGTATGACCAAGAAAGCTGTGAACTCCCTTAACAAAAATTGGTGGAGGAAGATTCTCAATGACCCCCACCTTGGCTTTATCCACCTCGAAACCCTTACTAGAGACCTTATGCCCAAGAATGATGCCCTGTTGCACCATAAAATGACATTTCTCCCAGTTGAGAACCAGATTGGTCTCAACACACCTTTTAAGAACGACGCCAAGATTTTGCAAGCACTCGTCAAAAGAATCACTGAACACAGAGAAATCGTCCATAAACACCTCCACATTCTGACCAATCATATCAGAGAATATAGCCATCATACATCTCTGAAATATGGTAGGTGCTCCACACAAACTAAAACAAACTCTTTTGAAGGCAAAAGTACCAAATGGATAATTGAAAGCAGTCTTTTCCTGGTCTTCTGGAGTGATACAAATCTGATTATAGCTCGAATAACCATCCAGAAGACAGTAGTATTCATGCCCCGCCAACCTGTCAAACATCTGATCAATAAAAGGAAGAGGGAAGTGATCTTTTCTTGTAGCCTTATTCAGCTTCCTGTAATCCATGCAGACTCTCCACCCCGTAACTGTTCGAGTAGGAATGAGCTCATTATTTTTATTAGCTACCACGGTGATACCTCATTTCTTCGGCACACACTATACTGGGCTAACCCAAGAACTATCAAAAATGGGATAGATGATCCCTGCATTTAGCCACTTGAGAATTTCCTTCTTCACGACTTCTTTCATGATCGGATTAAGCCTTCTCTGTTGCTCAATAGTAAGCTTGCTACCTTCCTCTAGCAGAATTTTATGCATACAATAAGAAGGGATGATTCCCTTAGTATCTGCTATAGTCCATCCAATTGACGATTTGAACTCTCTTAGAATTCTTAAGAGCTTTTCCTCATCACTACCTGAAAGGTCAGATGCAATAATAATGGGATAAGTAGATGCATCACCTAAAAAAGCATACCTTAAGTTTTCAGGCAATGGTTTAAGCTTAAGTGTAGGAGCTTCCTCAATAGATGTCTTGAGGTGCTTTGGAGACTTGTTCAGCTCCTCCAATCCAAGAGATTCAAAAGGCATATCCAGCCTTCTCTTCCAAGAAGAAACATTTAAATATTGCAATTGGTCATCACCTTCATCACCTTCACTATCTGAATTCCCCAACAAGGCCTTCTCTAAGGCATCAGACCTTAGCATTTGATCAAGTTCTGAAGTAACCACAGAATCGACCAATTCCACTTTTAAGCACTCCTCATTATTAGTAGGGAATTTCATGGCATTGAAAATATTGAACGTCACATCCTGATCCAGTACTCGCATAGTGAGCTCACCCTTCTGCACATCTATCAAGGTTTGGCCAGTAGCTAAGAATGGCCTTCCCAAGATTATTGGAATCTTTTTATCCTCCTCGAAATCAAGAATTATAAAATCAGCAGGATAGATGAGTTTGTCCACCTTGACCAAGACATCCTCCACAATGCCTCGTGGATATGTAATAGAATGATCGGCCAACTGCAAGGACATATAACTAGGCTTTGGATCAGGTAAGTCCAACTTCTTGAAGACAGACAAAGGCATTAGATTGATGCTAGCTCCCAAATCACATAAACACTTGCCGAACGATAAGTTTCCAATAGTTTAAGGAATAGTGAAACTTCCAGGATCTTTAAGCTTCGGAGGCAACTTCTGTTGCAGCACAGCACTGCATTCCTCTGTAAGAGAAACAGTCTCTTAGTCATCGAGCTTCACTTTCCTTGAGAGAATACCTTTCATAAACTTTGCATATCTAGGCATTTGTTCAAGAGCTTCAGCGAAAGGTATGTTGATATGAAGTTTCTTGAAAACTTCCAAGAACTTAGCAAATTGCTTATCTAGCTTTTACTTCTGCAGCCTCTTAGGAAAATGAGGTAGAGGATAAACCTGTTTTTCCATGTATTACCCTCAGGAGGAGTGTTGACAATAACTGTGTTCCTTGGTTTCACTTCTGCTTCCTTCTGTACTTCTTCTTCAGCCACAATTCAACTTCTGGAACTGGAGATTTTTTCAGTATTTGCAACCTTCCCAGACCTCAATGTGATTGGCTTAACCTGCTCCTTAGCTTCCCTCTTGCCTGGCACTTTAGTGTCACTCGGAAGTGTACTAGGTTGTCGATTCAGCAAGGCATTGTCAATCTGCCCAATTTGATTCTCCAAGGTCTTAATAGAAACCGCTTGGCTCTTGCATATGAGCCTCAACTCCTCCAATTCAGATTTTTTATTAGATTGTGGTAGCTGCTGAAGTTGGAGTTGTTTTCTTGGTGCATATTGTGGCTGTTGAAAACCAGGCAGCTTGTATTGCTTTGCTGCATACTGCCGATAAGGCTGTTGCACCGCATTCTGAGTGTTGCTCCAGCTGAAGTTAGGATGATTGCGGTTGTTGGGATGATAGGTGGCTGGTACTGGTTGCTGCGACCTCTAAAAGTTGCTCACGAACTGAGATGATTCACTAGAAATAGCACACTGATCAGTCTCAGGCGCACCAGCACAAAGCTCACAGACACTAGTGATCTGATTAACTGCATAATTAGCCAAAGAATACACCTTCATCGTCAAAGCCTGAAGCTGAGCAACTATAGCAGTAGCTGTATCCACTTCCAGAATTCCTGCTACTTTGCGTTGAGGCATTCTTTGAGTTGGGTTTTGGTATTCATTAGCAGTCATCGGCTCAATCAATTCATAAGCTTCATTGTAGCTTTTAGCCTACAAGGCTCCTCCTGATACTGCATCAAGCATGGGTCTAAAAGTTGCGCCCAACCCATTGTAAAAGCAGTTAATGATCATCCAGTCAGGCATCCCATGATGAGGACACTTCCTAAGCATCTCTTTATATCGATCCCAAGCCTCACATAAAGATTCTCCAGATTGCTGAGCAAATTGAGTAAGTGCATTTCTGATTGCAGCAGTCTTCGCCATAGGAAAGAATTTAGTTAGGAACTTTTGAGCAAGATCCTCCCATTTGGTGATAGTTCCTGGTGGTAGAGAATGTAACCAACACTTAGCTTTATATTGTGCATATATTGTGTACTTGATGATTTCATAAAAAAAACATCTAAGTAGATTTTACTTAGTGAAATAATGTAGCACTCGACGGATAAGAATTATAGTCCCGATGGATAACTCATTATAGTCCCGACGGATGTTGACTTATTATCCATCGAGCGAGTAGCTTATGTAATAATGAGTCTGTAGCACAGTTCTGTATACATCTTTGTATAGATTCTGTAGTAGCCTATAAGTCATGTTGACTTTAACTAGATATGTAGAATAGGTTGATTAATTGTATATAAATGATGTCTTGTAATTCTGCATAAGTGAAATGAAGTCAAGTGCCAAAATAGCTACCGACGGATGATTAACAAAGCCATCGACGGATGATCAAATGACTATCAACGAATGTTTAATATAGCGGTCGACGGATGATCAATGAAGCCATTAACGGATGTTCAGAAAGTCGATGGATGATCATATATCCAACGGATGTTCATAAAGTCCAACGGATGATCATATAAAGAATTCAAACAGTAGTTGAACAGTGAAAGCTGAGCACAGCCGTCGAGATGTATACAAATCTACTTGGAAGCCCATTAACTGGGTAATAAAGGACGAAAAGTAGCAAATCTTAAGACTGATAGTTTTTATATTTATTCAGTCTTTTTGACTTTGTAATTTTTGGTAATATATAAACCAAGAATGTAGCAAATAGAAACAAGTGAGCTGAGATACAAAAACAGAGAAATCTTTGTAAGCAGAATCTTTAGCATTTCCCTGTATTCTCAGTAGTTCAATTTGTAAGCAGCTGTGAGCATTCTTGCACACAGAGTTCTCTCGATATATAATATATATCTCTGATGGAATTGTTTAAATCCACCAGAAAGTTTTTAAAGACTCTTGTTTTTAATTACTTATGTTTTGATTCAATTAAGTTTCTATTCCGTATTGTGCTAATCAAAACACTTATATCTATATTCGAGTTGAACATTTTTATTTCGAGAAAAAGGTTCAAGAATTCCATTCAACCCCCTTCTGTAATTCTTGCTATATTGTTAAGGGACTAACAATTGGTATCAGAGCTAGCTCTTAATCTATAAAGAGTTTAAAGATCAAAACAATTCAACAAGATGAACAAGAAAGACGTTGGAGTCAAGATTCCTTTTCTAGATAAAGATAATTACCATCATTGGAAGGTAAAGATGCATCTTCATATGGTTTCTCAAGATGAGGCCTATGTGGACTGCATAGAAAGAGGCCCTCATATTCTAATGAGAGCTGCAACAGGAAACGAGCCATCAGTTCCCAAGCCAAGGCACAAATGGTCTGATCCTGACATTGAACACGTCAGGAAGGATAAAAAGGCCATGAACATTCTGTTCAATGGAGTTGATGCAGATATGTTTGAGAACATTATCAACTGCAAATATGCCAACGAAGTCTGGGATACTATACAGATAATCTGTGATGGCATTGAGCAAGTTAGAGAAAACAAGATGCAGCTCTTGATTCAGCAATATGAGCATTTTCACAATGAGGAAAGTGAGTCACTCACTGACATTTTTAGTAGATTTCAAAAACTACTAAATGCTCTTAAGTTGCATGGAAGATCTATCAGACTAAAGACTCTAATATGAAATTCCTTAGATCTCTTCCAAAGGAATGGAAACCAATGACAGTCTCATTAGGAAACTCACAAGATTATAAAGAGTTTACTTTGGAGAGACTGTATGGCATCCTGAAGACCTATGAGCTTGAGATAGAGCAGGATGAAAGGATGGAGAGAGGAAAGAAGAAAGGAGGATCCATTGCACTAGTTGCTGATTTGGAAAAGGAGAAGGAAGAGAAGATGGAAGCTGTTGAGTCAACTACTAAGGTCTGTGAGAACAAGGGCAAGGGGTTTGTAGTAGAAAGTGAAGATTCATTGAGCCAAGATGACATGGAGGACATTGATGAGCACCTAGCATTTCTTTCCAGGAGATTTGCCAAGCTCAAGTTCAAGAAGAACTTTGGAGCAGCCAAGCCAAATAGAAACATGGTGGATAAGTCAAAATTCAAATGTTTCAAATGTGGCTTGGCAGGGCATTTTGCAAATGAGTGTAGAAAGTCAGATTCCAGTAAGAAAAGGTTTGAGTCTGTGGATTATAAGCAAAAATACTTTGATCTACTTGATAAGTGGCATTTTATACCACTTAGAACGTCTTAAAATGGCTTAAATTGGTGTCTTGAAATCAAGTATTTTGTGTATTTGATGCGTTTTTCTAGTGTTTATGCATTTCAGGGTTTTAGTTGCATTTCGGGGGAGGAATCATCAAGAATAAGCCTTACCATGTGTTCACCATTGCGAGAGGAAAGAAACGGGCAGATTACGGCGAAGAAACGGAGCAAAATCAGAATTTTTCCAGTAGAGGTCTGAGCGCCCGCTCAGCATTGCTGAGCGGCCGCGCAGCAAGCTGAGCGCCCGCTCAGCTATGCTGAGCGGCCGCGCAGGGTTGGGAAAAAAGACAAATTATTTTAGGACTTCTACTTCTGTTTGGTTTCCACTTCTATGTAATCTGAGTTTTATGGGACTATTATATAAGTAGATTTGAGACGTTTTCACAAGTGTGGATTGAAGAAGATTGTGTTTTTACGCAAGGAGCGAAGGAGATAAGGAAGAAGACCGATTTAGCACACCGCAACGAAGAGGAAGCATTTATTCTTGTGATTCTTGTTTCGTTGTAACGTTGGATGCTAGTTTTCTTGCTTTGAACTTATTTACTCTTGTGACGTACTCTGTTTTAATATAATTAGTTTAGTTATTATTTTCTTGTGTTTGTTTATCATGATTTCATATGAACCCATGATGACGATAAGTGCTATTATGGGCTAATCGTGATCATGGGGTTGCAACGGATTTATTATGGAATTCTTTAGTTAATTGTTTAATACTTTAGTGTGTGATGATTGCATGATATCTAGTATTGGTTGTGTGTATTCGTCTTATGTGCGTCACGAACATATAAGATAGGGTGTTAATCTCTTGTGAAGCGACGGTGGATCTTGAGATTTAGAACTTGCCATGCTAGCATAGGTTCATGTACGTTGTGCATGATTAGTGGGTAACTCTAACAGTTTTATTTGCCCAATGTAATCAAAAGGAATAACTTGTACTTAAATCGTTGTGTTGTCAATTTCTATAGACATATGGGAACTCAACATAATTGATGACTATTCAACTTCTATCTTAATTGTGGATGCTTGGTAGAATGGTATTAGTACAATGAAAGTTGGCTTTTATCAGTTTCGTGTTATTCGATTAATATCATCACTGTCACATGCTAAAGGTAATAACAATGGCTATAGAAGGAAGTAATAATGAAGTTGTGATCTCATGAGTGTTTTATTACTGATAAATTGAAGTGTTAGGTAAGTGATTAATTAAGTAGTTAATTATAGTTAATATTTAATCAACAATTTTAAGTGTTATTATCTTAACATTGAGAAGTAATCATACATTGGTGAGTGAGTTTAATTAGACAATAATTTAGTCTGAGTCTCTGAGGGAACGAACTAGAAAGTATTCTATATTACTTGCGAACGCGTATACTTGCGTGAATATTAGTGTGTGTTTTCGCCCTAACAAGTTTTTGGCGCCGCTGCCGGGGACTCGGCGTATTTGTTTAGTTTATGTACTTACCATCATTGGTCATTAGGACTCAGTGATTAGGACGTAGTAGTTACTTATTTTTTCCGGTTGTGTTTCAGGTACTTTAGCAAGCGTTTATGCAAACTCGTTCTCGTGCTCGCAAGAGGACTTGAGATACAGCTGAGGAGACAGACGGAGTTCTTGATATTCCGGAGAAGTTAGCTTTTGAGGATTCGGATTCAGGAACTGAGCAGAAAGAACCAGTAAATATGGGAGATCGTATTGTTCAAGCTGATCCAGCTCTTATGGATTTTTCTCGGCCTAAAATTAATGACATTCAGTCAAGCATCCTTCATCCGGCTATTCAAGCTAACACCTTTGAAATCAAGCCGGGCACTATTCAGATGGTGCAGAATTCTGTTTCTTTTGGAGGAGCGGCAACTGAAGACCCCAACATGCACATAAGGAATTTTGTCGAGATCTGCAGCACTTTTAAGTATAATGGCGTGACTGATGAGGCTATCAAGTTGAGGCTTTTCCCATTCGCACTGAGGGACAAGGCTAAAGACTGGTTACATTCTGAACCAGCTGGGTCCATCACTACGTGGCAAGATCTTGTGCAAAAGTTTCTGGTGAAGTTTTATCCGATGGCAAAGACTGCTGCTATGAGGAGTGCTCTTACTCAGTTTGCGCAGCAACCTACAGAATCTATGTGCGAGGCTTGGGAACGCTACAAGGAAATATTGAGAAAATGTCCACATCATGGAATGCCGGATTGGATGGTGATCACTGGTTTCTATAATGGTTTGGGGGCCCAATCTCGGCCCATGCTCGATGCAGCAGCTGGAGGCGCCTTATGGGCTAAAAGCTATACTGAGGCGTATAATCTTATAGAGACGATGGCTGCAAATGAGCATCAAAACCCAACTCAGAGGATGACGTCAGGCAAGGTAGCAGGTATTCTGGAAGTTGATGCAGCCATCGCTATTGCAGCCCAGCTCCAAGCGCTATCAATGAAGGTTGATTCTCTAGCTACGTATGGAGTTAATCAAATAGCTATGGTTTGTGAGCTTTGTGCAGGTTCTCATGCTACGGATCAGTGTTCTCTTGTCAACGAATCTGTTCAGTATGTGAATAATTTATCAGCGACAGCAGCAGCCTGTGCCAGCGACCTATCATCCTAACAACAGAAATCATCCAAATTTCAGCTGGGGGAATAATCAGAATGCTATTCAGCCACCATATCAGCAAGGAGTGAGTAAACAGTTTAACCCACCTGGATTCCAGCAACCGCAACAGTATGCTACAAGGCAATCATATCCTCAACAGGGAAGTGCAGCTGCACCTACTAGTGCTGATTTTGAGGAACTTAAGCTGTTGTGCAAGAGTCAGGCGGTTTCTATCAAGACCTTGGAAAATCAAATCGGTCAATTAGCCAATGCAGTGCTCAATCGTCAACCTGGCACTCTTCCCAGTGACACGGAAGTACCAGGAAGGAAGGAAGCTAAAGAGCAAGTCAAGGCTATTACCTTAAGGTCTGGAAAAGTAGCTGATGCTGAAAAGGCAAAAGAAGTAGAAGCTGAAATTAGAGGTGAAGAATCTAAGCAAAAGGAGAAAGCGGCGGAACCAAGGAAGACTACTGTTGAACACACTCTGCCTGAGGCTAATACAGGGGAGAAACAGCTCTATCCTCCACCACCTTTTCCTAAGAGATTGCAGCAACAAAAGCTGGATAGACAGTTCGGGAAGTTTCTGGAGGTGTTCAAGAAACTTCACATCAATATACCTTTCGTTGAGGCTCTTGAACAAATGCCCAGTTATGCGAAGTTTATGAAGACTATTCTTTCAAGGAAGGTGAAACTGGATGACCTTGAAACCGTTGCTCTCACGGAAGAATGCAGCGCTGTTCTGCAGCAAAAGTTACCACCAAAACTGAAAGATCCAGGAAGCTTCACCATTCCTTGCACCATTGGCAATCTGACTTTTGACAAGTGCCTTTGTGATTTGGGAGCAAGCATTAATCTGATGCCGTTGTCGATCTTTAAAAAGCTAGATCTGCCTGATCTAAAACCCATATACATGTCGCTACAATTGGCTGACCGTTCCATTACGTACCCAAGGGGCATAGTTGAGGATGTGCTCGTCAAGGTGGATAAGCTCTTCTTTCCAGTAGATTTTGTTATTCTGGATTTTGAGGAAGATAAGAAGATTCCCATAATCTTGGGAAGGCCTTTCTTGGCTACTGGCCGTACCTTGATAGATGTGCAAAAAGGTGAACTTACTATGCAGGTCCAAGATCAGGATGTGACCTTCAACGTATTCAAGGCAATGAAATTCCCTACATAAGATGAGGAGTGCTTAAAATTGGATGTGATTGATTCTGCGGTTACTTCGGAACTCGATCACATGCTAATGTCTGATGCATTGGAAAAGGCCTTAGTGGGGGATTTTGACAGCGATGATGAAGATAGCAACGAGCAATTACAATATCTGAACGCTTCTCCCTGGAAGCGAAAGCTGGACATACCATTTGAATCTCTTGGTACTTCTGACCTTAAGAACACTGAAGGGAAGCTCAAACCATCAATAGAGGAAGCACCTACCTTGGAGCTCAAGCCATTACCTGAGCACTTGAGGTATGCTTTTTTAGGTGATTCATCTATGTTACCTGTTATTATTTCATCTGACCTTTCAGGTAGTGAGGAAGACAAGCTCTTAAGGATTTTGAGAGAATTCAAATCGGCTATAGGATGGACCATAGCAGACATCAAGGGGATAAGTCCTTCATATTGCATGCATAAAATTCTGCTAGAGGAAGGTAGTAAGCCAACTGTGGAACAGCAGCGAAGACTGAATCCCATCATGAAGGAGGTGGTGAAGAAAGAAATTCTGAAATGGCTAGATGCAGACATCATTTATCCTATTTCTGACAGCTCGTGGGTGAGCCCCGTACAATATGTACCTAAGAAGGGAGGTATCACTGTGGTCGCAAATGAAAAGAATGAGCTCATCCCTACTCGAACAGTTACAGGATGGAGAGTATGCATGGATTATAGAAAATTGAACAAAGCCACAAGGAAGGATCACTTCCCTCTTCCATTTATTGATCAGATGCTTGACAGATTGGCGGGTCATGAGTATTTTTGTCTTCTGAATGGTTATTCCGGGTATAATCAGATTTGTATTGCACCAGAGGATCAGGAAAAGACTACCTTCACTTGTCCATTTGGCATGTTTGCTTTTCGCAGAGTTTCGTTTGGGTTATGTGGCGCCCCGGCCACCTTTCAGAGATGTATGATGGCTATATTCTCTGACATGATTGGAAATAACGTCGAAGTGTTCATGGATGACTTCTCCATCTTTGGACACTCATATGATGAATGTTTGAATAATCTGCGCGCCGTACTCAAAAGATGCGTGGAAACTAATTTGGTGCTCAATTGGGAGAAATGTCATTTTATGGTGCGTGAAGGCATTATCCTTGGGCATAAGGTCTCTAGCAAGGGTCTGGAGGTGGACAAGGCCAAGGTGGGAGTCATTGAAAATCTTCCCCCACCCAATTCTGTGAAAGGAATCCGTAGTTTTCTTGGTCATGCGGGTTTTTATCGACGATTCATCAAGGACTTTTCAAAGATATCTAAGCCGTTGTGCAATTTGCTTGAGAAAGATGTGCCTTTCAAATTTGATGATGAATGTTTGGCAGCATTCGAGACTCTCAAGAAGAGTTTGATCACTGCACCAGTTATTACAACACCAGATTGGACAGAACCGTTTGAGATGATGTGTGATGCAAGTGATTATGCGGTAGGTGCAGTTCTGGGACAACGCAAGAAAAATCTCTTCCATGTGGTTTACTATGCGAGTAAGACTTTAAATGGTGCCCAATTGAACTACACCACTACTGAGAAGGAGCTTTTGGCTATAGTCTTTGGTTTTGAGAAATTTCGATCTTATCTGCTTGGTATGAAAGTAACAGTATTTACTGATCATGCAGCTATTCGCTATCTGGTTTCCAAGAAGGATTCGAAGCCGAGACTCATTCGTTGGGTGCTTTTACTTCAGGAATTTGAGTTAGAGATCAAAGATAGAAAAGGTACTGAGAATCAAGTAGCTGACCATCTCTCTAGGTTGGAGAATCCCGATTCTACATCACAAGATAGGACGTCAATCAATGAATCTTTTCCGGATGAGCAGTTGTTTGTAATTCAGGAGGAAGAACCATGGTTTGCAGATATTGTAAACTATCTCGTCAGCAATATAATGCCTCCTAATTTGACATCCGTTCAAAAGAAGAAGTTTCTGCATGAGGTGAAGTGGTATATGTGGGATGAACCATATTTGTTTAGACAGGGAGCTGACCAGATCATCAGGAGATGTATCCCGTTCTGTGAGACGGAGGGGATATTACGAGACTGCCATTCCACGGTTTATGGTGGACACTATGGTGGTGAGAAGACGGCAGCTCGTATTCTGCAAGCAGGTTTTTTCTGGCCTACTTTGTTCAAGGATGCTCATCAGTTTATTTTAAGGTGTGATCGTTTCCAAAGAGTGGGAAATTTGTCAAGGAAGGATGAGATGCCATTAAATGTGATGCTTGAAGTCGAGGTCTTTGATGTGTGGGGAATCAATTTCATGGGGCCTTTTATCTCGTCTTGCAATAATCAGTACATCTTGCTGGCAGTCGATTATGTCTCAAAATGGGTCGAAGTTAAAGCTTTACCGACAAATGATGCAAAGGCAGTGCTAAATTTTCTTCATAAGCAAATTTTCACAAGGTTTGGCACACCTCGGGTAATCATAAGTGATGAAGGATCGCATTTTTGCAACCGTAAGTTCACTTTTATGATGCAGCATTATAGTGTGAATCATCGAGTAGCTACTGCCTATGATCCGCAAACAAATGGTCAAGCGGAAGTGTCTAACAGAGAGATAAAGCACATTCTAGAGAAGGTTGTTTGTCCGTCAAGGAAGGATTGGTCTTTAAAGCTCGATGAAGCTGTTTGGGCTTACAGAACAGCATACAAAACTCCACTTGGGATGTCACCATTTCAGTTGGTGTACGGTAAGGGATGTCATCTACCTGCGGAGCTTGAGCATAAGGCCTACTGGGCATTGAAGAAGTTGAACCTGGATTTAGATGCAGCTGGTAAGAAAAGAATGCTTTAGCTTAATGAACTTGATGAATTTCGACTTCAAGCGTACGAAAATAACAAAATGTATAAGGAAAAGGTGAAGAGGTGGCACGATAGGAAGCTGCATCCAAAGTTATTTGTGCCAGGGCAACAAGTTCTCTTATTCAACTCTCGGCTCCGACTTTTTCCTGGGAAGTTGAAATCAAGGTGGTCTGGACCTTTTATTGTAAAAACTGTGTTTCCACATGGAGCGGTGGAAATTTTTGAGAATGATCCGGACCAAGCATTCAAGGTTAACGGTCAACGGTTGAAGCACTACTATGGGGACATGGCAAACCGAGAAGTGGTTAGTGCCATTATGTTGACTACTTGAGAAGGGTACGAAACGTCAAGCTAATGACGAAAAAGAAGCGCTGCGTGGGAGGCAACCATGAATTATTGTTACAGGAACCCTTAGAAGTTAATAACCTATCCAAAAACACAAAAAAATCAGAAAACAGGGGCTGAAATTTTTTTTTCCAGTGCGCTCAGCTTTGCTGAGCGACCGCGCAGCAAGCTGAGCGCCCGCTCAGTTTTGCTGAGCGACCGCTCAGGGGCCGAGTACCAGAATTTTTTTTTTCAGTTCAGAAAAAAAAAACACAAAAACAGTTTTAGCCCATAAACCCACGATTTGTTCCCACTACCCCATCATTTTACTCCTTAATTCCCAAACCCTAATCTAATCCACACCCTATATATACATACACCTATCCTACATATCTCCCACAAAACTTCCTACACTTAAACCCTCTCATAAACATCAAAAATCAGTTCTTACACACTTTTATTCACGAATCAATGGCACCCAAGAGAGCACGCACTATTGACAGAAGCAGCACAGTTCCTACTGCTGATTCATCGAGGGGTACTGCTGCAAGGCCTCGGTTAACTGACAGAGCTGCGGAGGAGGAGTACACTAGGCTGTTGGGGAAGCCGATTCTGAAGGAGAAGGGGTTTTTACCATCGGGGAGGGATGGTGAGTTGCTGTCCATGATTGCAGAGAAGGGGTGGATAACTTTTTGCGAGTCACCCAAAGCGGTACCGATGAGCGTTGTTCGCGAGTTCTACGCGAATGCGAAGGCCGAAAAGAATGGGTTTTCTGTGGTCCGAGGGCTGACGGTTGATTATCATCCTGCGGCGATTCGCCGTGTGATTGGACAGCGAGAGAGGAAGACCGATGAGGAGAACTGGAATGAAAAGACTGCTGAGGATTTTGACTTGGATTTGATTTGTGCGACTCTCTATCGACCGGGCACAGTTTGGACCTGCAGGACCGGCACTAATGAGTATCGTCACTTTCCGGCGATCGCCATGAACAGGTATGCCCGTGCATGGAATGCATTTATTTGTGCTAATATTTTGCCTTCTTCGCATGCACACGAGGTCACAGTTGAGAGAGCACAGTTGTTGTGGGGAATTCTGAATGAGGAATACTACGTGGACCTTGGTGAGTTTATCTACCATGGAATTCTGAAGTTTTTTAGGGGAGCGAAGCATATGAACATCCCTTATGCATCTACGGTTACGAAGCTATGCCGAGCAGTGGGAGTGAACTAGCCGGCTCATGAGCAGTTACAGTTGCCAGCAGCTCCGATTGATTCTGGCACTCTGAATGGGATGCAGGAGTGGACCGGTGGTGAGCCTGAGGAGCATGGGCTGGGTTATCGTCTTCCAGGAGGGCGTCCAGCACGAGGTGCTACTATGGCTAGGCCAGGGCGTGATGAGGCTGGTTCTTCGAGAGCTCAGGAGGGTGCTGGGATGGTTGATGCCCAGTATAGGAGGCTTTAACGGCGGATGGATGCCATGTATGAGACGCAGAGCAGGTTTGCTCAGGAGCTCACCCTTGCGTTAGGGACTGCTTTTTGAGGCTTTGGAGCTGATATCCAGTGGCCAGTTTTTGGTGAGGACTCTACATACCCGCCGCCTGACACTCCACCCACTGAGGGTGATGATGATGATGACTCCGAGTAGGTATACCCTGTGTTCCATTCTACTACTTTCACTGAGGACAGTGAAGATTTTTAGTTTGGGGGTGGTAGTTAAGGAATATTGTGTGTGTGTCATTTAGTTGCATATTCATGATAGTTTAGTTCATATAGTTGCATAATTTATGCCATATAGTTTTTTTTCTCATGCATTTACCATGATCCCTTTTGCAATGATTTATCGACTGAATTATGATATTGATGCGAGTGTAGTGATAGCATTAAAGTGATATTAAGTTGTGTAGGTTGATATACATGCTAGAAACAATTGTAAGTCCACTAAGTCTTAGAGAATGCGTAAGGGCTAGATTGTTGTTATGATTTGGTTGTTTTCAAGGTCAATCTACTTATTATGCTTAGAATTCGATTATAGGTTCTTAGTGATAAAGACATGAAAAAGAAAAAATTTTGGAGAAAAAAATATGGAAGTTGTTGCTAGTTGTGGCTAGGCGTCAAATGGCTAGTAGCCGGCTCGCATATGGTGCGAGTAGTCTAGGGTTGAGCAAGATGGAGCGAAACGCACTGGCTCAGAAGTTAAAAAAAAAAAAAATTTGCATAATTGATCAAGAGTGGGCTCTTTGGTATTCGAGTTATTAAGTTCTTAGGGGACTTTGTGCCTAGTGACCTAAGGCTTTTAGAGTCTGGGATCCGCTAACCTAACGCTCGTTACATGGATATCATTGTATAAGTCTTTTGTGGACCTCACTCATTGCACGGTCAAATAAGCATTTGAGTTGTAAATAAAAAGCACGATTCCGTAGTAAGCTCCAGAGTTCTCGTAGTGTTGTATATCACTTTGTGCCTAGAATTTTTTATTCTTTGTATAATCGTAGGATTGCCTTGAGGATAGTCTAGTCATAGTAATTGGTCTAGTTCCGAAGCATATCTGTTAAGCATTTGCACACACCACGTTTCTGGCTGTATGTCCATTTGCATGAGTTTATTGATCTTTAGTTGTCTAACTGCATTCGTTGAGATGTGACAATTTGGTTGATTAATTGTAGTAAGGGGGATCACTGCATTTTCATATAGATTGCATTCGTGCATGTTTTTATTTGTTTTTGAGTCTGTGACGCTTGAGGACAAGCATCGATTTAAGTTTGGGGGTGTGATAAGTGGCATTTTATACCACTTAGAACGTCTTAAAATGGCTTAAATTGGTGTCTTGAAATCAAGTATTTTGTGTATTTGATGCGTTTTTCTAGTGTTTATGCATTTCAGGGTTTTAGTTGCATTTCAGGGGAGGAATCATCAAAAATAAGCCTTGCCATGTGTTCACCATTGCGAGAGGAAAGAAACGGGCAGATTACGGCGAAGAAACGGAGCAAAATCAGAATTTTTCCAGTAGAGGTCTGAGCGCCCGCTCAGCATTGCTGAGCGGCCGCGCAGCAAGCTGAGCGCCCGCTCAGCTATGCTGAGCGGCCGCGCAGGGTCGGGAAAAAAGACAAATTATTTTAGGACTTCTACTTCTGTTTGGTTTCCACTTCTATGTAATCTGAGTTTTATGGGACTATTATATAAGTAGATTTGAGACGTTTTCACAAGTGTGGATTGAAGAAGATTGTGTTTTTACGCAAGGAGCGAAGGAGATAAGGAAGAAGACCGATTTAGCACACCGCAACGAAGAGGAAGCATATATTCTTGTGATTCTTGTTTCGTTGTAACGTTGGATGCTAGTTTTCTTGCTTTGAACTTATTTACTCTTGTGATGTACTCTGTTTTAATATAATTAGTTTAGTTATTATTTTCTTGTGTTTGTTTATCATGATTTCATATGAACCCATGATGACGATAAGTGCTATTATGGGCTAATCGTGATCATGGGGTTGCAACGGATTTATTATGGAATTCTTTAGTTAATTGTTTAATACTTTAGTGTGTGATGATTGCATGATATCTAGTATTGGTTGTGCGTATTCGTCTTATGTGCGTCGCGAACATATAAGATAGGGTGTTAATCTCTTGTGAAGCGACGGTGGATCTTGAGATTTAGAACTTGCCATGCTAGCATAGGTTCATGTACGTTGTGCATGATTAGTGGGTAACTCTAACAGTTTTATTTGCCCTATGTAATCAAAAGGAATAACTTGTGCTTAAATCGTTGTGTTCTCAATTTCTGTAGACATATGGGAACTCAACATAATTGATGACTATTCAACTTCTATCTTAATTGTGGATGCTTGGTAGAATGGTATTAGTACAATGAAAGTTGGCTTTTATCAGTTTCGTGTTATTCGATTAATATCATCACTGTCACATGCTAAAGGTAATAACAATGGCAATAGAAGGAAGTAATAATGAAGTTGTGATCTCATGAGTGTTTTATTATTGATAAATTGAAGTGTTAGGTAAGTGATTAATTAAGTAGTTAATTATAGTTAATATTTAATCAACAATTTTAAGTGTTATTATCTTAACATTAAGAAGTAATCATACATTGGTGAGTGAGTTTAATTAGACAATAATTTAGTCTGAGTCTCTGAGGGAACGAACTAGAAAGTATTCTATATTACTTGCGAACGCGTATACTTGCGTGAATATTAGTGCGTGTTTTCGCCCTAACACTACTCAAACAAAAGGAAAGGGATTTTATTACACAAGAGAATGACTGGGCAGTAGATGGTTTGGATGAAGATGAAGATGTCAGCTATGTCAATCTAGCCCTAATGGCCAAGTCTGATGAAACAGATACAAGTTCCTCAAGCAATCAGGTAATTACTACAAACCTTGCACATTTATCTAAAGCTGAGTGTAATGATGCCATAAATGACATGTCTATAGAATTATATCATTTGCGTGTTACACTTAAGTCTCTTACTAAAGAAAATGCTAAAATCAAAGAAAATAATTGTTTTAAAGTGAGAGGAATAATGTGTTTGAGTCTCAGTTTGTTGATTTTGAGAAACTAAGAATTGAGTGTAAGATTGCCAAGGAGGAATTAACTGAGTCCTTGAAAAAGGAAGAGATTTTAAAGAAGCAGCTCGAGCGTGAATAAGAGGTGATTAAAGCATGGAAAACATCCAGGGATGTCCATGCTAAAATCACCAAAGTTCAAGGAATTGAGTCTTTTTGTGATGAAGCCTAGAAAAAGAGCAAAGAGAAACTAGAACCTAATTTGGTAGATGGTTTGCTAACAGATGTAGACTCGACGGATGATGAGGACTATTCGTCGGATAACAAAAAGTGTTATTCGTCGAAAGATGAAAATCCTCATCCGTCGGCTGTGAGCAAGCCCATTAGCAAAGCCAAACTTATCAAGCTGAATGAGAAGTATGGGTCTGTTTCCAAGAACTTTGTTTCAGGAGAGTCAAGTCAAGTTAAGAAAGGGAAAAAGGCTAATGTTGGTCACATGACTGTCAAACAGTTAAGTGACAGACTTGAGAAAATTGAGGTAAAAATAGAGACTAAAAGGAAAAACAATAGGAATTGTAAAGTAGGGATTAACAAACACAATAACTACACACCTGATAAATATGCTCCTAGAAAAATCTGTGTCAAGTGTGGTAGTGTAAATCATTTGTCTGTTAATTGCGAATCTGCCATGCCTACTCCCATGTCTGTTCAGTCTCAATTTCCTAACATGAATGCCATACCTCCCATGCCTGTTAATGCTATGCCTACACAGAACATGAATGCACAGTTTGCTAATATTCCATTTGCACCTAATCCATATTATGCTGCATACAGTATACCTCAAATGCCATTTAGCATGCCTTACTGGAATAACATGTTTACACCAAGCATGCCATTTCCTGTTAGCCATAATATGCATGATAATTCTGTTGCATTGAATGGTTTCAAACGTCCAACCCAAATGACTAAGGAAGAATCTGAAATTCCTAAGTCAAATGAGATAAGACCTAAGAAATAGAAGAAGAAAGCTAATAAGGCAGGACCCAAGGAAACTTGGGTACCAAAATCAACTTGATTTGATTTTGATGTGTGCAGGGAAACAGAAGGAATCTTTGGTACTTGGATAGTGGTTGTTCAAGACACATGACTGGTGATTCTACCCTGCTCACAGAGCTTAAGGAAAGAGCTGGCCCAAGTATTACTTTTGGAGATGACAACAAGGGTTATACTGTGGGATATGGCTTGATTTCAAAGGATAATGTCATCATTGAGGAGGTTGCCTTAGTGGATGGTCTCAAACACAATCTGTTGAGTATCAGCCAGCTTTGTGACAAAGGAAATTCAGTAACCTTCAATAAAGAAGCCTGTGTTGTGACTAATAATCAAAGCAACAAAGTGGTCTTCACTGGTGTGAGAAGAGGAAATGTGTATCTAGCTGATTTCAACTCATCCAAAGCAGAATCTGTATCTTGCCTTCTCAGCAAAGCAAGTCAGGATGAAAGTTGGCTATGGCACGGGAAGCTATCCCATTTAAACTTCAAGACCATGAATGAGCTGGTAAAGAAAGAACTAGTAAAAGGCATTCCTTTAGTGGAGTTTACAAAGGATGGACTGTGTCATGCCTGCTAAAAAGGGAAGCAGATTAAAGCATCATTCAGGATGAAACTTGATTCAGCAATTGAAGAGCCTTTGCAACTGCTTCACATGGATTTGTTTGGACCAATCAATGTATTGTCAATCTCAAGGAAAAGATTTTGCCTAGTAATTGTAGATGATTTCTAAGTTCTCTTGGACACATTTTCTAAAGTCTAAAGATGAGGCTAGTGAAATCATCATCAATCACATAAGGCAAGTCAACAATCATCCTGATTTCAAAGTTAGAAGAATCAGGAGTGACAATGGAACTGAGTTCAAGAATTCTGTCATGAGAGCATTTTGTGAAGAAAATGGGATTCTGCATGAGTTTTCAGCAGCAAGGATTCCACAACAGAATGGAGTAGTGGAAAGGAAGAACATATCACTTATTAAAGCTGCAAGGACAATGCTTGAAGAATCTAAACTACCAACATAATTCTGGGCTGAAGCTGTAAATACTGCATGCTACACTCAGAACATTTCTCTGATTAATCAAGCAAGATGCATGACTCCCTATCAATTGTTCAAGAATAAGAAGCCAACTCTAAACTTTCTTCATGTCTTTGGCTGTAAATGCTATATCCTGAGAAATCAAACTGATCAAAATGGGAAGTTTGATGCTAAATCAGATGAAGGAATTTTTGTTGGATATGCTGTTGGTAAAGTATATAGAGTCTACAATCTAAGAACCAACGTTGTTGTGGAAGCTATACATGTTGTGTTTGATGATAAAAAGATTGAAGGACTGATAGATGGAGATTACCATGAGAGCCTCAAATTCGACAATGTGGAGATGGTTAGTGATGACAGTAATGATGAGAGTGATCAAGAAACAGTGTCTAAGGATAATGCAGACAAATCTACCACCAATGAAGCACAAAACTCAACATCCGTCGAGTTGCATAATGCTTCATCCGTCGGAAGGCAATCTGTGTTATCCGTCGGAAGACAACCTGCCTCATCCATCGGTACTCAAAATTCACCATCCTCGGGTTATCAAGAGGAGCAGGAAGTCAAGATAGATCACCTATAGAAAGTACCCCTTTCTCAAATCAAAGATCCACAAACTCAGGGGGAGTTTCTAGCAATCAAAACTCAATCACACATCAAGACAACCATGAGGTCTCTTCATCTAGAGCTAAGATACCTCAACAAAGGAAATGGACAAAGGATCACCTCTTTGAGCTTGTCATTGGTGATGTTTCTTCTAGAGTTCAAACAAGAAGAGCAACTCAGGAAGAATGTCTATACAGCAGCTTTCTGTCAAAGGAAGAACCAAAGAAGGTAGAAGAAGCTTTGTTGGACCCTGATTGGATTTTAGCTATGCTGGAGGAGCTAAACCAATTTGAAAGGAATAATGTATGGAAGCTGGTACCCAAGCCTAAAGGAAAGAATCCAATAGACACCAAGTGGGTATTCAGAAACAAGATGGATGAAAATGGCATAGTAATCAGGAATAAAGCTAGATTGGTTGCTAAGGGCTATTGTCAGCAAGAATGAATAGATTTTGATGAAACATTTGCTCCTGTTGCAAGACTTGAAGCTATAAGAATTTTCCTAGCCTATTCAGCCCATGCCAATTTCAAGGTCTATCAAATGGATGTCAAAAGTGCCTTTCTGAATGGAGATTTGGAGGAAGAAGTATATGTCAGTCAACCTCCTGGTTTTGAAGATCCAAATTTTCCAGAATATGTCTATTATCTTCTGAAATCACTTTATGGACTGAAGCAAGCACCTAGAGCCTGGTATGACACTTTATCAAAGTTCCTTTTGGAAAACCACTTCACAAGAGGTACTGTAGATAAAACTTTATTTTTCAAAAATGTTAATGGCTCTAGTATAAATGTTCAAATCTATGTAGATGATATTATTTTTGGCTCTACAGATGAGAAACTTTGCAAAAAGTTTGCCAAATTGATGCAAAGTAAGTATGAAATGAGTATGATGGGAGAACTAACTTACTTTCTTGGTTTGCAAGTTAAGCAAGTTAGTGATGGAATATTCATTAGTCAAACTAAATATATTTTTGATCTTTTAAAGAAGTTTGATCTAATAGATTGCACATCTGCAAAAACTCCCATGGCCACTGCAACTAAGCTTAAATTAAACACTACTGAAAAGTCTGTGGATCTTTCAAGTTACAGAGGCATGGTTGGCTCACTTATGTACTTAACAGCTAATAGGCCAGATATAATGTTTGATACATGTTTATGTGCTAGATTTCAGGCTGATCCTAGAGAATCTCACTTGATAGCTATTAAGAGAATTTTCAGATATCTCAAGGGAACACCAAAACTTGGCATTTGGTACCCTAGAGATTCTGGTTTTGATCTAACTGGTTATTCAGATGCAGATTATGCAGGTTGTAGAATTGATAGAAAGAGCACAACAAGAACTTGTCAAATTCTAGGAAACAAGCTTGTGTCCTGGTTCAGTAAAAAGCAAAATTCAGTTTCTACTTCTACAGCTGAAGCTGAATATATTGCTGCTGGCAGTTGCTGTGCACAAATTTTATGGATGAAAAATCAATTGCTAGACTATGGTTTGCAAGTTGAGAGGATTCCTATTTTCTGTGATAACACAAGTGCAATTACCATCACTGAAAATCCAGTGCAACATTCAAGGACAAAGCACATAGACATCAAGTACCATTTTATAAGGGAACATGTGATGAATGGTACTGTGGAATTACATTTTGTTCCTAGTGAAAAGCAACTTGCAGATATCTTTACCAAGCCACTGGATGAATCCACCTTTTCAAGGTCGGTAAGTGAGTTAGGTATGCTTAATTACTCTTAAATTTATCTGAGTTATTTTGCAAGTTGTAATGTAGCCAGAAATTTAGTTGATTTTTAAGACTTGGATAAAATTTTGGATAAGTCAAAATTTGCATCTCGACGGATGACCCTTATTGTAATATCCGGGATATATCGTGTAATTATTTTTGCTATTATATAATTATTATGTGTGTTCAGTATCTATTCTGTGAGCTAATTGTTAAGTGTATCTGTACTTGAATATTCAAAAATAATATTAATTGAGTATTTTAATTTTTATATGTCCAAAATAAAATATAGATAATTGTCACATCTTCCTAATTATTTTTATGTTGGTTTATGGATTTATAAGAATCATATGAAATTTCTAAAATCTTTTTCCGGGTAATTAAAATCTATTTTATAAAACGGGAACCAACCGACGTCACCCGTTATTACGTTTTTGGAACCCGATACTCTTTCGAGAACTCCTTCCTAACCTAATTATAATATTTCGAGCATATTCCATGTTTCGACTTTTTCGATCCGGCGTACGGTTTGTCCTGCGCGGGTCCCGGCGTAACATTTTCGATACAATATTCATTTCGGTAAATCAATAAAACCCGTATTTTCGATAAACGGGAGCTTTTTATTAAACTATCCCAATTATCACTTCGTAATACGTGTAACTAGGCGCTGAGACCAAGACCGCAGTACAAATTGTACTGATTTGGATAATTATCCCGAAAAACCGATACCGTTTGGATCAATTTTTACAAATAAACGTACCGTTTTATATCCGGAACGATCCAACGGGATACTAATTTTTCGTAAATATAAATAGCCTTTTATCGTATTTTATTTCGTATCAAAATCATTTGCAGACAGATAATTATATAATTTTCAGAGAAAAGCCCTAATTATATAAACTGTTCTAAGAATCAAACAGCAAAACGAAGGCGTTACCGATCTCTGTTTTCAAAGCTTGAGTAACCAAAACGAAGGATTTGAAGTGTTCGATCAGATTCTGAGTTTTGTTTCACTGCAGAAATCAAGGTTATTTTTCTAAAAATTTATTTATTTTCGAATATATTTTATTAAAAATATGAATTTTTGTTCGGATGATTGTTTGTATGATTTGATGATTGCATGTTGTAGAGCTTGTTTTCCTGATGATTTTCATATGTCATACGTCTGATTTGGAGTTCAATAACATGCTCAAAAGTGGGTTTAATTTTCGAATTTCAAAATTAGGGTTTATAACCCGTATGAATGTTCTTAATTGAAATTTGGGGGTTTCTTATTCTGTGATAGATTGATGTTGTGTTATAGTGGGTTATGTTCTCTGTGAAATTTGCAATCTAGTCGTATAAGTTTCATGAACCAACGAGGTCTGTAGAGAAGGGAGTTGTGTTTTGAAGTTTTCCGATGTTCGCCGGAAACTGGGAAATTTCACCGCCAAATTCCGGCCAACTCAAGGATTGTTAGGTTGTTTTGATTGCATGGTTGTGTTCCTGGTGTTGTGTAGATGTGATCTGGAGCTTGTGGTAAGGTGAGAAGGTCGGAATCGTGTTCTCCGGCGAACCCGACTGTTTTCCGGCGACGGGATGTAAAATTGCAGTTTGGTCCCTGGACTTTTGGGGACGATACAGTTAGGTCCCTGAAGTTTCCAGACTTTGCAAATTTAGGATTCCTGTTTATAAAATGTTTAAAAATCATATTTCCTATTTATTTTTATTATAAAAATTCGTTTTTAATTTCTGAAAATTCTAAAAATTATTATTTTAATTCTGAAAATTATTTTTAATTCATAAATAAATCTAAATTAATTAGTTAATTAATTTTAGTTAATTTATAATTGATTAATTGGTCAATTAATTCGAAAATTAATTGATTAATTGATTTAATTAATTATTAATTGATTTTAATTAATTATTTAATTAGATTTAATTATTTAAAAATGATTTAAAAATTCTGAAAAATAGTTTCGAGCTTTAAAATATTATTCTAAATTATTTCCAAGGCTCGATAATTATTCTAAAATTATTTCGGAGCCAGAATTGGCCAACCGAACCCTGTTTATTAACCCGAAATTGATCCAACGACCCGTTTTAATTTCGAAAAATGTTTTAAAAATCATTTTAAATACCAGAAAGCCTATCTATGACCCGAGACTTCTTTATAAATAATATATCATTGATTACGTGATGTATTATGTGCTATATGTGACTTGTTAATTGACTATCGGTCTATATATTCGATGTTTACTGATTATTGCGTAACTTTCAATCCGTTAATCGGATTTGGGTAAAACGAAGGGTAGATAGAAGTATGTGTTGAATAGAATTCCATGAGTAAATTATTGATAGATGCTTATGATATGTGAGCAGAAGAGGCAAGATGTAAGAAAGGGAAACATATAGTTGAAGAGTAAAACGGTTGTGATTGGAAACGAGTGCAGTGTAGTAAGCTAATATCAAGCAAGTGTTCTAAACTTTCTCGAGATATTGTAGTACTTGATAATCCTGTGATATTGCAAGGGTCACTGCATATATTATTATTATCTTTATTATTGTTATAAACAGGTTATAATTAAGGTGTGTGTGTGGACCCCAAACTTCTGACCTGGGTTTGGAGGGCGCCACAGGTTTGGTATCAGAGCTACAGGTTATTGTAATATCCGGGATATATCGTGTAATTATTTTTGCTAATAAATAATTATTATATGTGTTCAGTATCTATTCTGTGAATTAATTGTTAAGTGTTAAAGGTGTTTGGATGTTTAAAAATAATATTAATTGAGTATTTCAATTTTTATATGTTTCAAATAAAATATAGATAATTGTCGTATCTTCCTAATTATTTTTATGTTGATTTATGAATTTATAGGAATCATATGAATTTTGTAAAATCTTTTTTTTCCGGGTATTTAAAACCTATTTTATAAAAACGGGAACCAACCGACGTCATCCGTTGTTACGTTTTTAGAACCCGAAACTCTTCCGAGAACTCCTTCCTAACCTAATTGTAATATTCCGAGCATTTTCCATGTTTCGATTTTTTCGATCCGGCGTACGGTTTGTCCTGTGCGGGTCCCGGCGCGATATTTTCGATACAAAAATTTGTTTCGGTAAATCGATAAAACCCGTATTTTTGATAAACGGGATCTTTTTATTAAACTATTATAACTATCACCTCGTAATACGTGTAACCAGGTGCTGAGACCAAGACCGCGGTACAAATTGTACAGATTTGGATAATTATCCTGAAAACTGGTACCGTTTGGATCCGTTTTTATTAATAAACGTACTATTTTATATCCGAAATGATCCAACGGGATACTAATTTTCCGTAAGTATAAATAGCCCTTACCGTATTTTATTTCGTACCGAAAATCATTTGCAAACAGTAAAATATATAATAATACAGAGAAATGAACCGTGTTCTTCGCGTTCTTAGTGTTCTTAAGAATCAAACGCAAAGTTGGAGGTGATGTGGATCTCGGTTCGTGAAGTTTGAGTAACCAAAACACTCGGATTTTCATGCCCTACCAGATTATGCAATCGAAACAATCGAAGGATTGGTAAAAATCTCAATATGATTTTTAGGGTTTATGCTGAAAATTGGGGTTTTGATTTCTGAGGGTTGTCAGATGATTTTGATGTTATAATCAGCATTAATATGTCCATTACAATCTATTTGCATAGTTTTTATAGAGGTTATAGTTCAAGAAGTATTAGTTCGAGCTTTTGTTTTTGATCGATTTTGAATTCGATTTTCTGGATTATATATGAAATGATTGTTATTCTTGATTACGTGATCATATTGTATGGACTGTAAACGTTAATTTGAGATGTTAAACGTTATTTTTGGGTGAGTATTCAGTCGAAGTGTTGATTGACCGGAAAGCTTCGAGTTCGTCGGTTTCCATGGCTGTTTTGGCCGGAAACGACGACCTCTGGCTCGTCTGGGATTGTTTTTACTGCGTATGAGCTTCCAGGAAGGTTTAGGATCGATTTGGCATGGAAATTAGGCCAACCGAATCTGTGTTAGGCTTCGTCGGAGTAGGCAAGGTTGGCGGCGGGTTTGCCGGAATCTGGGAATTCCCCAGAAACCGGTGACTTTCCGGCCGATTTTGACCCGACCCGGTTAAGATTCTTCCCGACCCGTTTATGTTTAAATCTGACCCGGTTTCGATCTTGTAATCCCCAATTCATTTACTAAATCCTGTTTCTGGGATTTCCTTTTAAAATAATTCAAAATTGTTATTTTTAAATTCTAAAAATCATTCTAAATTCTAAAAGAAAAATTATTATGTTAATTCTGAAAATTATTTTTAATCCAAAAATAAATCAGAATTTTGTAATTAATTAATTTTAGTTAATAATTAATTATTTAATTAGTCAATTAATTTAAATATTAATTGATTAATTATTTTAATTACTTATTAATTAATTTTAATTGATTATTGAATTAGATTTAATTATTTATTGTGATTTAAAAATTTCGAAAAATAGGATCGAGCTTTAAAATATTATTTTAAATAATTTTCAAGGCTCGAAAATTATTATAAAATTATTTTAAGGTCAGATTTGAGTGTTCAAACCCTATTATTTAATTATAAATTGATTTGGAGTCCCGTTTTAATTCCGAAAAATGTTCAAAAATTCGTAATAAATACCTGAAAAATCATTTTGACCCCGTATCTTCTTTGAAAAATATTTTAATCGAATATCTTGCATGCTATATGCTACGTGCTATCTGATTAAGGTATTATATGCCTATGTGTTTATTATTTGGGTTGTTTTGGCCTTAACTTTTAATCCGTAAATCGGATTTGGGTGAAACGAAGGATAGATAAAATCTTATGACGTCTATGTGACAATTAGATAAGGTAAGATAAATAATGATAAATATTTATGATGCCTAGCAGAGTAAGCAAGGCGTAGGAAAGGGAAGCAGGTGATCAGAAAATAGAATCAACATGTAGAAAATACAGCAAGTGATCAGAAAATAGAATCGAGGCATAGGAAAAGTAGACGAGTGGTTGTTGAAGAGAGTCATTTGACGAGTACAAGTGAAATTGGAATCCATTGTGATAAGGCAAGTACTTCTAAACCTTTTTTGAGATATAATGCAAATATTTCTAAACTTTCTCGTAACATATTGTTAAGTGTTCAAAATAGCCTTGTTTTATGTTGAAAGTACTTTGAATCCTTCAGCCTTGAACCTGAGCCACATCATTTGATCTTTGAGCCGTAAGCCTTCTTCTTTGTGAACCATTTCTTGTTGGTTTACCAGATACTAAACCACACCAACATGATGCTACTCCACAAATATATATATATCCATGATATACCAAACTCTGGAACAGAATTGTTTACACATAGAGAAATTTTTATACTCAACCATACCTTGTGACATCAAAGTACTAAAACCTTGTAAAAACGTTGTTTATCTAATACCCGATTATCCTACAGGCTGGAGGCCATTTCTTTTATATATACTTTGACATACCCTTTTTGGTACCCATGAATTTTCACCATGCTCTTATACAAATGTTTTATTGTTATTGATTATGATTCAGTTTTATTGAATTATATTGTTTATCATATTGAACTGCTTTAGAATTGGATAGTTTTCTTTATGTAGACCAGATTCGTGGTCAGACCATATAATGGTCAAGTTAGGCCAATGTGTGCCTTGGATCCAGTAGTTAGAGCAGTGCTGTGTGCTTTGCTCGGGGTTAGTGCGTGACTGATCAGCAGCCTAACCTTGGTTTTACAAACTTAAAATGAATATCCAATTCTATTGGTTGTTTAACAAGAAACTTGATTCCTTTGAATCATCTCATTTATTATTGTTTAATCTCAGTTATTGATAATATGACTTGCTGAGCTAGTTAGCTCACTCTTGCGAATCTTTTTATGTATTCAACAGTTAAGAAGGATACGGTTGATAGCAAGGTTTCCCAGTTCAATGTTCGAGCTAGGATTCCAAATTATGATTGATCGAGCTAGCAGGAGCTTATTGCAGTAGTGAGATAGTAAGGTTGTAAGAATAATTTCATATCATTTGTAAATTAAATTAGTTGGGATTTGGTACGTTGTAATAAAAGTTAAGGTTGTGGCTTGTTTTCATACTTTAACCTGTTGCGATCCGTGGTTATGTCAAGCAGGGTCATTGCAAATAATAATTTATATACAGGTTTGTATATTGAGTATGTGTTGTGGACCCCAAACTTCTGACCCGGGTTTGGAGGGCGCTACAGGTTGGTATCAGAGCTACAGGTTATAAGTCACTGAAACAAGCCTAGATTGTCGGGATTGGATAGAGGGTTTGGATTAGGAATAGGAAATAGAAAGATAGGTTATCGTGAGGTTGAGTGCGACTATATAGTAGGTCTCCGGCACGGTTTATGTTGCGATTCGGGATTCTTAACTTGCGACGTGATATTCAGGCAACGGTAATGGCAGATCCCGATTTCCCTGCATTAACTGATCGTTTGGAGCTTTCCGTTTAAGGATCGTCATCTTCTTCTAGATTCGATTTGCGCCTTGTTCTTCCATCAGTATTAATGGTATTACCTTCTATTACGACAGTTGCGCCTCTTAAAGTTATTTAACGCTATTCTATCATCTCTTGATATGAGACTACCTATTTAAACACCTTCATTTGCTTATTCTTGTTCCTTTGAACATTCAACTATGAATGTATCTTTTCTTTTTACTATACACCATTTCTATCAATGAAACAATAGCATTTGCGAGAAGGGACATGATAGCTACAGTAAATGGTGAGTATTGAGATTAAGGTGAGAAGGAATTTAGAAAGAAGATTCAAGTGTTCCGGAGGATGGCTGTTACCAGGTTATAAGAAGCTATTAGTAATTAGGCCACTTATGATTAGCTTGTGGAATGGAGTAGATAAGTATTGAAGAGAAAAAGTTAGAGGAGATTAGGGATCTGAAGATTTCTTGAAATTAGAAAATGGTGTTGTAATGATGGGATATATATTTTAACAAGATGATGCGACATTAGCTGATTGTTGACTATTGGATAGTCTGTTCCACTTAATGATTGCAAAGTGGTTAACGGGAGTACTACCAGTATGGGAGCCTTAATGTGAAACTACGAATAAGATAACGTGCAATGACAGCGGATGTGTTCATTGATTACGGAAAAAAAATAGACCCCAATGAAGGAGGGGAGATAAATGGAAGTGAATGGACCTTTGAGTGATCGTTCTTTAACTTGGTATTTGGTCATAAGAAGGACAACAACCAACTCATATAGTGAGGACAACCAGAGGTGTGATTTTCAAAATTTTCAAAATTTTTAACGAGTTTTCGAAAAAGATTTTTCCTTACAAAATTTCTAAAAGCCTTTTTGAATAAAATAAGTTTTAAACCTTGGTTTTTCAAGTTACTGCTTGAGTTCTTGTTTGTTAAAAACCTGGATTATCTGGAAGGATGTTGTTTCAAACTCAGTATTGTTAATTCGGAGAACGAGGTAACCTGCGATTATGAAGAAATGGGTGCAAGTATTGCCTGATATGATTAACAACAGAACCAGCGTACGGAGTAACTATTCATCCAATTACTGGGATTATCAGAGTTCAAGGAATTCACTGATTTAACGGAAGCCTGAGCATGACCGAAGAAGATTGGGAAGATTTCTAGACTTTTCTAAAAGAAGAATGTTATTAGATCGCTATGTTGAATAATTCATGGTTATTCCAAATTAAAAGAGGAAACTCAAGGTTATTTGATAAGAACGCCATTATGATCGAATTGTTAAAATATTATACGTGTAGGTGCGACGTTACAGATGCGAGACTTAACAATTAAGAATCTACCATAATGCTTAGTTGCGAAGGCATTCTAGCATATTTCTAAAGTTGTTATGTGATACAATTGGGAAATGATCGAGCAAGCTCGAAAAGATGAATACAAGTGAAATGTGGATGGTGATCAATGGTGTCATTCTTGTCCTCAACATTACAGCGTATATTCCTTTTTAATTCCTAAAAGCGTATGAACTCCTTTTCTTAATAAATTCTTTCTGATGATATCAAAATGGAGGATTTCGCATTCCTTTCAGATTTAATTATTCCCCTCAAGTTTTGCTTTCTGATTAGGACAAACAGTGTTATGATAAGACACTTTGTCGGAATGACGAAGAGTCGGGTGGGACGCCACCTAATCATGTGCTGTATGCCATACGGTATGAAAGACTGGCCATCTCAAGTACCAATGTGGTTATCTCATTCATATTCAAATCATTGCTTTTTCTTTCTTTTCAAGTCTAAGTTTATTAAAATTGTGAATCCTTCTAGTTGTTTCGTTGTACTGCTGCTCTTTGCGAGAGCTTTTCAAACAAAAGTCAACGTACTATACACTCAGCGGGAAAAGTCTCATCTACCTCTCATGCATGGAAAGGAAACAAGGGCATATGGTGAGAATTGCAAATCACTGGCCTTAGCCAGGGATGTATTAAGAGCCAAGGGAATCTACTTCAATAAGGAATACGTCTCCGAAAACGAGAATTTACGAATTTCTTGAGAAATATGTTATTTAGAATATGAATGTGATAATGTGGAAGATTATTACGGATACCTTATGCGTTAAAGTTTTAAAAGATGTTGGAGCAACTTGATCGTATATCTCTCAAGGCTTTATTAATCAGATGAATTATCTTGTCGAATCAATAAGTTTATGACTAAAGGACTAGCAAGTCAAGATTGTGTAGTTATTGAATAAGTAAGTACCAATGGCGGAATCGATATTTCTGGCATTAAGTTGTGAAGAATTGATATCATTTGAGATAAGAAGATTTGATATTATTCTAAGGAGTGGATTAACTATTCAAGTGTGATGCCTAGGTAAACCGTCGTGACGGAAGATAGTTCTGAAGACGCCAAATGAGAACATGAAAAAGTTTAAAGGACAAAGGAAAGTAAAGAATTTGTTAAGAATGATTTAAGATTACAGTGACCAAAATATAAGTGCTATGGCGATTATAAATAAGAGTTAGGAGCAAACCGAACTTGAAGATTTTACAGTCTCAAGATATGTTTCCAGACGAGTTACTAATATTTTCTTTAGATAAAGAAGATGAATTTATGATTGAGTTAGCACCTGAAGTGAAGCCAATGTCCAAAGCCCCGCACATAATGGCACCAGTTAAAATAAAGGATATCCAGAACAAACGTAGGAGATAATTAGAAGAAAAAAGCAACTGCACCTAGCGTACCCCCTAAAGTGCACCGGCATGACGTGTTAATAAGAAAGATGAAAGGGTGAGATTATGTGTTAGCAAAAGCTCAACCAGTTTACTCTCAAGAGCAGATATCTGTTACCTCGAACCAATGATTTATTTAATTAAATGAACGAAGCAAGGTATTTTTATAAGATTGATTTAAGACTGGGTATATTACCAAGTGAAGATTGAACTTATGGACATATCAAAGATAATTTTCAGAACTCAATATTGTTGTTATAAAATCCTAGATATGTTAGTTGGACGAACTGATATACCAGTGATATTTAAATTTGATGAGTAGAATCTTGAAGGAGGAATTTGGATAAGATATACTTGTGTTAATTAAGAAGATCCATGCAACCTATACAATGATAGCTGAGGAGTCAAAGAAGAAAGAAGCGGTATAAAAAGTTTACCAGGCGAAAACTTTAATGGCAGGAAGTATAATTCTTAGTATAGACAGTCAGTAAGGAAGAGACAAAAAGGGGATTCAACAGAAAAATTTAAAGATAGTATGAATGAAGAAAGACCAGAAGCACCAACAAAAGTAAGAAGTTTTATCGTGGACCAGTTATTATCAGAAATTGTGCAAGATTTCTTGAAAGTTGCAATATTTTGGATAAAGCTAACCAGAAAAAGTGAGAAGGTTATATGAAATGAAGAAGGGTGAAGAAAGTTTTGCGAAGTTAAATGAAAGAATGATTACAACACCTATTTTATCACTTTGAAAGTATCAGGGAGATTTGGTAGTTTATAGTGATACTTCTCGTAAGGGAGTAGGATGTGTGTTGACGCAAAGCAATAAAGTTATTACATATGCATCCAGACAACCGAAACCTTATGAGCAGAAGTACCCTACTCATAACCGGGAATTAAAAGCAACAATAATATTTGTTTTGAAAGATTGGGAAATATTATAAGTATAGAGAAGGATGTGAGATATATACGGACCATAAGAGTTTGAAGTATGAACTCCCGAGGAAAAGCAAATGTAGTGACAAGAGATGAGTAAGAAGAAGAGAGAATGAACATAAAGATTGTACTAGAAGAATTAGCTATGGAATTCTAGAAGTTGGAATTGGAAGTCAGAGTTCATGATCCAAAAAGGAGTAAGAATATATAAGTATAACTTTTCAATCGGAATTGTTAGAAAAAAATAAAGAAGTATCAGGAAGAGGTAATGAATCAGAATATAAATCATTTAGTAAGTGAAGAATTGTGCACACAAAAAGGATGATCAAGGTATTCTTAGGTTTTCTTCTAGAATTTGGATTCCACCAGTGATGGAACTGAAGGATGAAATTTTACAGAAAGCTCATAATTCAAGGTATTCAATCCATTCAGGGAGTACCAAGATATATAGAGATTTAAAGGAAGATTATTGGTGGCCAGATATGAAGAGGGAAATTGCGGAATGGATTAGCAGATGTTACATACATCAAAGAGTTAAAGTAGAGCATCCCAGATCAAGTGGATTGCTTCCGCCATTGGAGGTTCCAGAGTGGAAGTGGGAGCATATAGCCATGGATTTCATAGTTGGGATACCAAGCACAAAAGCTAATCCTGATACCATTTGGATTATAATGGATAGATTTACCAAATCAGCTCATTTTCTGTCTACAAATGGAAGATTTTCACCGGACAAGTCAGTTCATATGTACCTAAAAGAAATTGTAGTTCGTCATGAAATTCCTGTGTCCATCGTATCCGATCGAGATCCAAGATTTAATTCAAGATTTTGGGAAAGTTTTCAAGGATTTTTGGGAACGAGACTGAATATGAGTACGGCTTACCAACCGCAGATGGACAGCCAGAGTGAAAGAACGATCCAGATAATCGAGGACATGTTGCACGTGTGTACTATTGATGTTAGAGGAAGTTGGGACGAGTATTTACCTCTGGTAGAATTTGCTTACAGCAACAGTTATCACGCCAGTATTGGGATGCCACTCTATGAAGCCCTTTAGGGACGCAAATACAGATCTCCTGTGTATTGGGACGAAGTAAGAGAACGCAAAGTACTTGGACCTAAATTAGTGCAGCAGACAAAGGAAGCTATTAAAGTTATCTAGAAAAGATTGATAGCAACACAAGATCGTCAAAGGAAATATGCAGATTAATCAAGGAAATATATGAAATCGAAGAAGGGAATTTGATATTACTAAAAGTATCACCGTGGAAGGGATTAACGAGGTTTGGAAACAAAGGAAAGTTAAGCCTAAGATATGTAGGATCTTTCGAGATTCTAAAGCACGTTGGTAAAGTAGTTTACGAGTTATCGTTACCTCCGTACATGAAGCACATTCATAATGTTTTTCACGTATCGATGCTTAAGAAATATAATCCAGACTCCAGGCATGTAATAGAATATGAGCCAATAGAGCTTCAGGCAGATTTGTCATGTGTAGAGAGTTCAATAAAGTTTCTAGAGGAAAAAGAGAAGGTATTGAGAAATAAAGTGGTAAAGTTAGTAAGAATGTTGTGGAAAAACCCAAAGGTTGAAGAGTCAACCTGGGAGTTAGAAAGTGATATAAGAGAAAAGTACCCTCAATTGTTTTCTTAGGAGATTCTGAGGGCAGAATCCTTTTAAGGGGGGAAGGATGTAATATCCGGGATATATCGTGTAATTATTTTTGCTAATAAATAATTATTATATGTGTTCGGTATCTATTCTGTGAATTAATTGTTAAGTGTTAAAGGTGTTTGGATGTTTAAAAATAATATTAATTGAGTATTTCAATTTTTATATGTTCCAAATAAAATATAGATAATTGTCATATCTTCCTAATTATTTTTATGTTGATTTATGAATTTATAGGAATCATATGAATTTTGTAAAATCTTTTTTTCCGTGTATTTAAAACCTATTTTATAAAAACGGGAACCAACCGACATCATCCGTTGTTACATTTTTAGAACCCGAAACTCTTCCGAGAACTCCTTCCTAACCTAATTGCAATATTCCGAGCATTTTCCATGTTTCAATTTTTTCGATCCGGCGTACGGTTTGTCCTGTGCGGGTCCCGGCGCGATATTTTCGATACAAAAATTTGTTTCGGTAAATCGATAAAACCCGTATTTTTGATAAACGGGATCTTTTTATTAAACTATTATAACTATCACCTCGTAATACGTGTAACCAGGCGCTGAGACCAAGACCGCGGTACAAATTGTACAGATTTGGATAATTATCCTGAAAACTGGTACCGTTTGGATCCGTTTTTATTAATAAACGTACTATTTTATATCCGAAATGATCCAACGGGATACTAATTTTCCGTAAGTATAAATAGCCCTTACCGTATTTTATTTCGTATCGAAAATCATTTGCAAACAGTAAAATATATAATAATACAGAGAAATGAACCGTGTTCTTCGCGTTCTTCGTGTTCTTAAGAATCAAACGCAAAGTTGGAGGTGATGTGGATCTCGGTTCGTGAAGTTTGAGTAACCAAAACACTCGGATTTACATGCCCTACCAGATTATGCAATCGAAACAATCGAAGGATTGGTAAAAATCTCAATCTGATTTTTAGGGTTTATGCTGAAAATTGGGGTTTTGATTTCTGAGGGTTGTCAGATGATTTTGATGTTATAATCAGCATTAATATGTCCATTACAATCTATTTGCATAGTTTTTATAGAGGTTATAGTTCAAGAAGTATTAGTTCGAGCTTTTGTTTTTGATCGATTTGGCATGGAAATTAGGCCAGCCGAATCTGTGTTAGGCTTCGTCGGAGTAGGCAAGGCTGGCGGAGGGTTTGCCGAAATCTGGGAATTCCCCAAAAACCAGTGACTTTCCGGCCGGTTTTGACCCGACCCGGTTAAGATTCTTCCCGACCCGTTTATGTTTAAATCTGACCCAGTTTCGATCTTGTAATCCCCAATTCATTTACCAAATCCTATTTCTGGGATTTCCTTTTAAAATAATTCAAAATTGTTATTTTTAAATTCTAAAAATCATTCTAAATTCTAAAAGAAAAATTATTATGTTAATTCTGAAAATTATTTTTAATCCAAAAATAAATCAGAATTTTGTAATTAATTAATTTTAGTTAATAATTAATTATTTAATTAGTCAATTAATTTAAATATTAATTGATTAATTATTTTAATTACTTATTAATTAATTTTAATTGGTTATTGAATTAGATTTAATTATTTATTGTGATTTAAAAATTTCGAAAAATAGTATCGAGCTTTAAAATATTATTTTAAATTATTTTCAAGGCTCGAAAATTATTATAAAATTATTTCAAGGTCAGATTTGAGTGTTCAAACCCTATTATTTAATTATAAATTGATTCGGAGTCCCGTTTTAATTCCGAAAAATGTTCAAAAATTCGTAATAAATACCTGAAAAATCATTTTGACCCCGTATCTTCTTTGAAAAATATTTTAATCGAATATCTTGCATGCTATGTGCTACGTGCTATCTGATTAAGGTGTTATATGCCTATGTGTTTATTATTTGGGTTGTTTTGGCCTTAACTTTTAATCCGTAAATCGGATTTAGGTGAAACGAAGGATAGATAAAATCTTATGACGTCTATGTGACAATTAGATAAGGTAAGATAAATAATGATAAATACTTATGATGCCTAGCAGAGTAAGCAAGGCGTAGGAAATGGAAGCAGGTGATCAGAAAATGGAATCAACATGTAGAAAATACAGCAAGTGATCAGAAAATAGAATCGAGGCATAGGAAAAGTAGACGAGTGGTTGTTGAAGAGAGTCATTTAACGAGTACAAGTGAAATTGGAATCCATTGTGATAAGGCAAGTACTTCTAAACCTTTTTTGAGATATAATGCAAATATTTCTAAACTTTCTCGTAACATATTGTTAAGTGTTCAAAATAGCCTTGTTTTATGTTGAAAGTACTTTGAATCCTTCAGCCTTGAACCTGAGCCACATCATTTGATCTTTGAGCCGTAAGCCTTCTTCTTTGTGAACCATTTCTTGTTGGTTTACCAGATACTAAACCACACCAACACGATGCTGCTCCACAAATATATATATATATATATATCCATCATATACCAAACTCTGGAACAGAATTGTTAACACATACAGAAACTTTTATACTCAACCATACCTTGTGACATCAAAGTACTAAAACCTTGTAAAAATGTTGTTTATCTAATACCCGATTATCCTACAGGCTGGAGGCCATTTCTTTTATATATACTTTGACATACCCTTTTTGGTACCCATGAATTTTCACCATGCTCTTATACAAATGTTTTATTGTTATTGATTATGATCCGGTTTTATTGAATTATATTGTTTATCATATTGAACTGCTTTAGAATTGGATAGTTTTCTTTATGTGGACCAGATTCGTGGTCAGACCATATAATGGTCAAGTTAGGCCAATGTGTGCCTTGGATCCAGTAGTTAGAGCAGTGATGTGTGCTTTGCTCGGGGTTAGTGCGTGACTGATCAGCAGCCTAACCTTGGTTTTACAAACTTAAAATGAATATCCAATTCTATTGGTTGTTTAACAAGAAACTTGATTCCTTTGAATCATCTCGTTTATTATTGTTTAATCTCAGTTATTGATAATATGACTTGCTGAGCTAGTTAGCTCACTCTTGTGAATCTTTTTATGTATTCAACAGTTAAGAAGGATACGGTTGATAGCAAGGTTTCCCAGTTCAATGTTCGAGCTAGGATTCCAGATTATGATTGATTGAGCTAGCAGGAGCTTATTGTAGTAGTGAGATAGTAAGGTTGTAAGAATAATTTCATATCATTTGTAAATTAAATTAGTTAGGATTTGGTATGTTGTAATAAAAGTTAAGGTTGTGGCTTGTTTTAATACTTTAACCTGTTGCGATCCGTGGTTATGTCAAGCAGGGTCATTGCAAATAATAATTTATATACAGGTTTATATATTGAGTATGTGTTGTGGACCCCAAACTTCTGACCCGGGTTTGGAGGGCGCTACAGTTATAAGTTACTGACACAAGCCTAGGTTGACGGGAATGGGTAGAGGGATAGGATTAGAAGTAAGGTATTGGATGATAGAACGTCGAGAGGTTGAGTGTTATGGTATAACCGGTATTAGTATAGTTTGCGTCGTGGTACAAGATTCTTATATTACGATATGATTTCAGATAGCAGAGATGGCCGACTCTTTTATTCCTGTATCAGCTGATCACTCAGAGCCTTCAGTTGGAGCACCAGCATCGGATCCACTTCCTGTGATTCCACCAGCATTGGCTATTCTACCTCCACCGGTGTTGCAGCCCGTACCATTGCAGGCTATTCCACCTCCAGGCATGAGGCCACCTGTCAGAGGACCCCCACCAGCTGATTCAGATTCCACTGGGCATTCAGTAGCGTGTGCCCCATTCCAGTCTATATTACCCCCAATTCCTTATTACCGGTATGAGGCTCTTCTATTGGAGCGTGATTCCTTGTTGGCTCAGATTAGAGAGTTATAGCATATCATTAGGACTACAGATGTTGATCGTGGTGTAAGGGAGCTTCGAGAGGAGATTCATGTGACACGGAGGGTTCTTGAGGCTAGGCTGGCAGGACCAGAGTTTCCTTGGAGCTGAGTTAGAGATTTTGAGATGGAGATGCTGAGCAGTGTTGTTATGGTTATGTAGTATGGACAGTAGTGTGTAGGGTGTATCAGTAGACTTTTGAGTTGTATTTATAGACTAGCGATGCTGACTAGTGAGTAGGTTGTTGTACCCTTTTTGATTTTACTTTCGAAGCGTCTTTACGCTTGTACTACCTAAAACTTTTGATCTATATATCAGTACCTTTTCCTTTCCAACACTGTCATTTACTTTATCGCACATGTTTTACTTTACCTTATTTATTGCACCAGTAAACCCTGTGATACCATGTACCCTGTTTTCCATAACTGTTTATATTCTGTAAAGAAGCATGCAATTTACTTAGTTACATCTGTTTTCAAAAAGAGATATTTCTATTTTACAAAACTTTTCTTTTATACAAAGATTTGATTCAAAAGCTAAATAAATTGATTGATTCTTTACAGAAAATGCCTCCCAGAAGAAATACCCGCACCAACACCCAGAATGAAGAAACCAACAATAATAACCAAGATGATACAAACCAGAATGTGAACCCAGGACCCATGGACCCAGCAATAGCCCAGATTCTTCAAATCTTGGCCCAACAAACAGTTCACCTGGCACAACAACAGCAGAGATAGACCAATCCCCAGGTAACTTTCAAAACTTTTCAGGCAGTAAACCCACCAGAATTCAAGGGTTCCTTAGAGCCAATTGAAGCAAATGTGTGGTTAAAGGAAATAGAGAAGGCATTTTCCTTGGTAAAAGTGAAAGAGGAGCAGAAGGTTGAATTTGCAAGTTACTATCTGAAGAATGAGGCCACCTATTGGTGGGAGATGGTGAAGACATTGGAAAGCACAGATGTTATTACTTGGGAAAGGTTTAAGGAATTATTTTTAGAAAAGTATTTTCCTCAGTTTGTTCAGGATCAAATGGAGCTGAAGTTTTTAAAATTAAAGCAAGGGAACATGTCGGTAACAGATTATGAAGGGAAGTTTGAGGAATTGTCAAGGTATGTGCCGTCGTATGTTGATACTGATAGAAAGAAAGCTAAGAGATTCCAGCAAGGCTTGAAGCCATGGATCAGAGGGAAGGTAGCTATTTTTGAATTGGATACCTATGCCGGGGTTGTACAGAAAGCTATGATCGCAGAGACAGAGAGTGTGATGTTCCAGAAAGAAAAGGAAAGCAAGAAAAGGAAAGTTGAGGGAAGTGAGGGCCAGTCACAAACAGGGAAGTTTCCAAATTTTAAGAATGGCAAGTTTCAGCCAGGGAGAAATTTTAATTTCAGGAGACAAAATGCAGGAGACGGAGGCCAGGGCAATCGTCCAACTAATGTGAATCAGCCGAATCAGTTGAGATTAACTTTTCCGGATTGTCAAGTTTGTGGAAAGAAGCATGGAGGAGTTTGTAATAAGTTGAATGTGGTATGTTTTAAATGCAACCAGAAAGGGCACTACTCGAGGGAGTGCCGAAATCAGCCAGCAAGAGAACCAACAAATAAGGATCAGCCTATCCGGAATCCAGCAGTGAAAGTTCCAGTCATTGGATTTACATGCTTTAAATGTGGGAAGCCAGGACATATGGCCAGGGATTGCAAGACACCACCCCAGTTAGTAATGCATTAAAGATTATGGGATCTACCCCAATAGTGAATGAGACTCCGAGGGCTAGAGTTTTTGACATGTCGGTGAAGGATGCGATCCAGGATACAGATGTCGTGGCAGGTACGCTTAATGTGAATTCTTTATGTGCCAAAGTGTTAATAGATTCGGGAGCAACTCGATCGTTTGTTTCACAAGATTTTGTTAGTAAGTTAAATTGTCCAGTTGGGTATTTAAATGAAATAATGACGGTGGAATTAGCAAATCAAGAACGTGTAACTGTTAACCAAGTTTGTGGGAATTGTGAGATTGAGATTTCTGGTAGTAAGTTTTGTGTAGATTTGATACCATTTAAGTTAGGAGAATTTGACGTTATATTAGGAATGGATTGGTTATCTAAGCATGATGCTCAGATAGATTGTCGAAATAAGAAAGTAATGGTGAAAACGCCAGACGAAAGAATAGTAACGTTCAAGGGACATAAGCAGGTAAAGAAGTTCTTAAAGATGATTCAAGCCAAGAAGTTACTATGACAAGGATGTGAGCATTTCGTAGCATATGTGATCGACAGAAGTCAGGAGCCAGCAAAACTTGAAGATATTCCAGTTGTGAAGGAATTTCCAGACATGTTTCCCGACGAGTTACCAGGACTTCCTCCAGATAGAGAAATTGAATTTGCAATCGACTTAGCACCTGGAACCGAACCAGTATCCAAGGCCCCATATAGAATGGCGCCCATTGAGATGAAAGAGTTAGCGAAGCAATTACAAGAGCTGTTAGAGAAAGGAGTAATCAGACCCAGCGTATCCCCGTGGGGTGCACCGGTATTATTTGTCAAGAAGAAGGATGGAAGCATGAGACTGTGCATCGACTATAGGGAGCTCAACAAGTTGACAATCAAGAATAAGTATCCGTTACCCAGAATTGATGATTTGTTTGACCAATTGAAGGGAGCCAAGTATTTCTCCAAAATCGATTTAAGATCGGGATATCATCAACTGAAAATCAAACCAGAAGATATACCAAAGACAGCTTTCAGAACAAGGTATGGACATTACGAGTTTTTAGTGATGTCTTTTGGATTGACCAACGCCCCAGCAGCGTTTATGGACCTGATGAACAGAATTTTCAAGGAATATTTAGACAAGTTCGTTATAGTATTTATAGACGATATTTTGACGGAGGAGGATCATACGGAACACTTAAGGACAACTTTGGAGATTTTAAGGAAAAAGAAGTTATATGCTAAATTGTCAAAGTGTGAGTTTTGGCTACAAGAAGTTCAGTTCTTAGGACAGATAGTCAGTAACGAAGGGATCAAAGTGGACCCGGCAAAGATCGAGGCAATTACGAATTGGGAAAGACCGAGAACACCCACCGAGGTAAGAAGTTTCTTGGGATTGGCAGGATATTATCGACGATTCGTTCAGAATTTCTCAAGAATTGCAACACCATTGACAAAGCTTACACGAAAGAATGAAAAGTTTATATGGAATGACAAGTGCGAAGGAAGTTTTCAGGAATTGAAGCGGAGATTAATCACAGCACCTGTTTTGTCACTTCCAGACGATCAAGGGAATTTCGTAATTTATAGCGATGCTACTTACAAAGGATTAGGATGTGTTCTTATGCAGCACGACAAGGTGATTGCGTATGCGTCAAGGCAATTGAAACCACACGAACAGAAGTACCCTACTCATGATTTGGAGTTAGCAGCTATAGTTTTCGCTTTGAAAATTTGGAGACATTATTTGTATGGAGAAAAATATGAGATTTTCACGGATCACAAAAGTTTGAAATATATATTTACCCAGAAGGAACTTAATATGAGACAAAGGAGATGGTTAGAATTGATTAAGGATTATGATTGCTCGATTAATTATCATCCCGGTAAGGCGAACGTTGTAGCAGATGCGTTAAGTTGGAAGGAAAGGTTAAATGTGTTATCCGTACCTGAAGAGATATATAAAGAATTTCAAAAATTGGAATTGGAGATTAGAATTTGCAAGCCCGAGGAAGCAAAAGTGTACGTTATGATTTTCCAACCGGAGTTATTGGAGAAAATAAAGAAATGCCAGAAAGAGGTAATGGATCAAGATATAAATAGTTTGGTAGGTGAGGAATTATGCACGCAACAAGATGATCAAGGTATTCTTAGGTTTTCTTCACGAATTTGGATTCCACCAGTAACGGAGCTGAAAAATAAAATTTTACAAGAGGCACATAGTTCAAGATATTCCATCCATCCAGGAAGTACCAAAATGTATAGAGATTTAAAGAAGAATTATTGGTGGCCAGATATGAAGAGGGAAATTGCGGAATGGATTAACAAATGCTATACCTGTCAGAGAGTTAAAGCAGAGCATCAGAGACCAAGCGGATTGCTACAGCCATTGGAGATTCCAGAATGGAAGTGGGAACATATTACCATGGATTTCATAGTTGGATTACCAAGGACAAGGACTAATCATGATGCCATTTGGGTTATAGTAGATAGACTTACCAAGTCAGCTCATTTTCTGCCTATAAATGAAAGATTTTCGCTCGACAAGTTAGTTCATATGTACTTGAAAGAGATCGTAGTTCGTCATGGAGTTCCAGTGTCTATTGTATCTGATCGAGATCCAAGATTTAATTCAAGATTTTGGAAGAGTTTTCAAGAATGTTTGGGAACAAGATTGAATATGAGTACGGCCTATCACCCCCAAACGGATGGCCAAAGTGAAAGAACGATCCAGACAATCGAGGACATGCTACGTGTTTGTGCTATTGATTTCAAAGGAAGTTGGGACGAGCATTTACCCCTGGTAGAGTTTGCTTATAACAACAGTTATCACGCCAGCATTGAGATGCCACCTTATGAAGCCCTTTATGGATGCAAGTGTAGATCTCCAGTATATTGGGATGAAGTAGGAGAACGCAAAATACTCAGACCTGAATTGGTACAGCAGACAAAGAAAGTTGTTGAAATTATCCAGAAAAGATTAATAGCCGCACAAGATCGTCAAAGGAAATATGCAGACCAGTCAAGAAAATACATGGAATTTGAAGAAGGAAGCTTGGTATTATTGAAAGTATCATCGTGGAAAGGACTAACGAGGTTTGGGAAGAAAGGGAAGCTAAACCCAAGATATGTCGGACCTTTTGAAATCCTAAAGAGTATTGGCAAGGTAGCTTACGAGTTGGCGTTACCTCCGCACATGGAGCACATTCACAATGTTTTTCATATATCAATGCTTAAGAAATATAATCCAGACTCCAAGCATGTAATAGAATATGAGCCAATAGAACTTCAAGCAGATTTATCATATGTAGAGAGTCCGATAGAGATTCTAGAGGAAAGAGAGAAAGTATTGAGAAATAAAGTGGTAAAGTTAGTAAGAGTATTGTGGAGAAACCCAAAGGTTGAAGAGTCAACCTGGGAGTTAGAAAGTGATATGAGAGAAAAGTACCCTCATTTGTTTTCTTAGAGATTCTGAGGACATAATCCTTTTAAGGGGGGAAGGATGTAATATCCGAGATATATCATGTAATTATTTTTGCTATTATATAATTATTATGTGTGTTCAGTATCTATTCTGTGAGCTAATTGTTAAGTGTATCTGTACTTGAATATTCAAAAATAATATTAATTGAGTATTTTAATTTTTATATGTCCAAAATAAAATATAGATAATTGTCATATCTTCCTAATTATTTTTATGTTGGTTTATGGATTTATAAGAATCATATGAAATTTCTAAAATCTTTTTCCGGGTAATTAAAATCTATTTTATAAAAACGGGAACCAACCGACGTCACCCGTTATTACGTTTTTGGAACCCAAAACTCTTTCGAGAACTCCTTCCTAACCTAATTGTAATATTCCGAGCATATTCCATGTTTCGACTTTTTCGATCCGGCGTACGGTTTGTCCTGCGCGGGTCCCGGCGCAACATTTTCGATACAATATTCATTTCGGTAAATCAATAAAACCCGTATTTTCGATAAACGGAAGCTTCTTATTAAACTATCCCAATTATCACTTCATAGTACGTGTAACCAGGCGCTGAGACCAAGACCGCAGTACAAATTGTACTGATTTGGATAATTATCCCGAAAAACCGATACCGTTTGGATCAGTTTTTACAAATAAACGTACCGTTTTATATCCGGAACGATCCAACGGGATACTAATTTTTCGTAAATATAAATAGCCTTTTACCGTATTTTATTTCGTATCAAAATCATTTGCAGATAGATAATTATATAATTTTCAGAGAAAAGCCCTAATTACATAAACTGTTCTAAGAATCAAACAGCAAAACGAAGGCGTTACCGATCTCTGTTTTCAAAGCTTGAGTAACCAAAACGAAGGATTTGAAGTGTTCGATCAGATTCTGAGTTTTGTTTCACTGCAGAAATCAAGGTTATTTTTCTAAAAATTTATTTATTTTCGAATTTATTTTATTAAAAATATGAATTTTTGTTCGGATGATTGTTTGTATGATTTGATGATTGCATGTTGTAGAGCTTGTTTTCCTGATGATTTTCATATGTCATACGTCTGATTTGGAGTTCAATAACATGCTCAAAAGTGGGTTTAATTTTCGAATTTCAAAATTAGGGTTTATAATCCGTATGAATGTTCTTAATTGAAATTTGGGGGTTTCTTATTCTGTGATAGATTGATGTTGTGTTATAGTGGGTTATGTTCTCTGTGAAATTTGCAATCTAGTCGTATAAGTTTCATGAACCAACGAGGTCTGTAGAGAAGGGAGTTGTGTTTTGAAGTTTTCCGATGTTCGCCGGAAACTGGGAAATTTCACGGCCAAATTCCGGCCAACTCAGGGATTGTTAGGTTGTTTTGATTGCATGGTTGTGTTCCTGGTGTTGTGTAGATGTGATATGGAGCTTGTGGTAAGGTGAGGAGGTCGGAATCGTGTTCTCCGGCGAACCCGACTGTTTTCCGGCGACGGGATGTAAAATTGCAGTTTGGTCCCTGGACTTTTGGGGACGATACAGTTAGGTTCTGAAGTTTCCAGAATTTGCAAATTTAGGATTCCTGTTTATAAAATATTTAAAAATCATATTTCCTATTTATTTTTATTATAAAAATTCGTTTTTAATTTCTGAAAATTCTAAAAATTATTATTTTAATTCTGAAAATTATTTTTAATTCATAAATAAATCTAAATTAATTAGTTAATTAATTTCAGTTAATTTATAATTGATTAATTGGTCAATTAATTCAAAAATTAATTGATTAATTGATTTAATTAATTATTAATTGATTTTAATTAATTATTTAATTAGATTTAATTATTTAAAAATGATTTAAAAATTCTGAAAAATAGTTTCGAGCTTTAAAATATTATTCTAAATTATTTCCAAGGCTCGATAATTATTCTAAAATTATTTCGGAGCCAGAATTGGCCAACCGAACCCTGTTTATTAACCCGAAATTGATCCAACGACCCGTTTTAATTTCGAAAAATATTTTAAAAATCATTTTAAATACCAGAAAGCCTATTTATGACCCGAGACTTCTTTATAAATAATATATCATTGATTACGTGTTGTATTATGTGCTATATGTGACTTGTTAATTGACTATCGGTCTATATATTCGATGTTTACTGATTATTGCGTAACTTTCAATCCGTTAATCGGATTTGGGTAAAACGAAGGGTAGATAGAAGTATGTGTTGAATAGAATTCCATGAGTAAATTATTGATAGATGCTTAAGATATGTGAGCAGAAGAGGCAAGACGTAAGAAAGGGAAACAGATAGTTGAAGAGTAAGACGGTTATGATTGGAAACGAGTGCAGTGTAGTAAGCTAATATCAGGCAAGTGTTCTAAACTTTCTCGAGATATTGTAGTACTTGATAATCCTGTGATATTGCAAGTGCTTTGAAGCACAGAAACCCAAACCCTGATTCCAGTTATTGTTCTTGAGCCATGAACCTTATTCTTTCTAGACCATTGATTGTTCTGTACCCAAACACGAATCTCAAGCATACGATACTACTCTACAAATACATGCAAACAAAATCCCAAACACTGAACTGAATTACTTGTATACTCAATCATTGCATCCTATGCTTTGAAAGCCCAAATCTTTGAAACCCTGAAATGTTGATTCCTCTGTTATCCAATTCTTCATTATCCAGCATCCAAGCTTTTAAATTGACTTATTGATCCTTACAAGGATTGAAACCCTTTCATTGTTAAACACTTATTGTTGTTATTGATTCTGGTTATTGTTTATTATTGCATATTCTGTTATTATGATAGAATTGGACTGTTTTTATAAAATTGTGGACCAGATTCGTGGTCAGACCATATAATGGTCAAGTTAGGCCAATGTGTGCCTTGGATCCAGTAGTTAGAGCAATGCTGTGTGCCTTGCTCGGGGTTAGTGCGTGACTGATCAGCAGCCTAACCTTGGTTTTTAAATTAAAAGTATAATATCCAATTCTAAATCATAATCCATTGTTCACTTGATATCATAACCATATTCATCTGATGATCATTATTCTCAGTTTTGTCATTGTGACTTGCTGAGCTAGTTAGCTCATTTGTGCAATATTGTTTATATTCTTTCCAGTTAAAAAGGAACCAGTTGGTAAAGAGGATCCCCAGTCCAGCGCGAGAGCTAGGGGTTCAGGTTGAGAAAGTGGAGCTAGTAGGCTTCTTTTGGAATAATTTAAGTTTGTAAAAGTTTGTAATAATGTTTAATACTCAGTTTGAGTTTGAAATAGTTGGGATTTGAACGGTTTGTAATATATTAGTGTGGTTGGCTTGTGTGCATACTTTAACCTGTTGCGGTCCGTGGTGGTTGGTAAGTAGGGTCACTGCATATATTATTATTATCTTTATTATTGTTATAAACATGTTATAATTAAGGTGTGTGTGGACCCCAAACTTCTGACCCGGGTTTGGAGGGCGCCACACTTATCCATCGAGTTTAGTCATCCGTCGATATACTACTTGCTAATAAAAGTCAATTATTTTTCTGGAATACTTTATGTCTCGACGGATATCAGTTTATCCTCATCCGTCGAATTGTCTAAATCTCAGCCGTTAATTCCCTGAACATTATCCATCGAGTATACTTACAGTTTGTAAGCATTACACGACGGATAATGGGTGGAATTTTTATACTTTACTTTTAAACGACTAGTTTAGGCAATTTCTATTGGTTAATTTAATTTTCTTTATTATTTTTATCAGTTATTTTTGAGATAGTATAAAAGCTTATTTCATTCCAATTTTTTTCTTTTATCATTCTCAAATTCAACTGCTTTTATTTCATTCTCTCTCAAGCAAATATTCTCTTTCTCTTCAAGCTTTCATTCTCTAACAATGGCACATGTAGTAAAGATTATGTCTCAAACTGGGTTCATTTATGAGAAGAACAACTTCACTGCTTTGGTTAATAAGGGTATTCAGCAATCAGAGGACTATCACAAGATGATGGACCTTGTGAAGCATTGCAAGCTAAATTACGCCATACTGGAGTCACCCACAATCTTCTGTGAAGTTGTTGAAGAGATGTGGACCACTACTATCTACAACTCTGCTGACAAGACCATCACTCTAACCATCAAAGGTAGTGAGATCTGTATCAATAGTGATGTGATGAAAGCATGTTTCAAAATTCCTGATAATAATGTGACTTCACCACACAATGACACTGATATTATCAATATGCTTAATTCCATGCATTATGCACTTCCTACTACTAAACTAAGTGATATTAGGAGATTGGGTCTTAGGAAGGAGTGGAGTTTCTTGTGTGATGTGGTTACTAAAGTTTTCTCTGGAAAATTCAGTAATTTTGATTCAGTGAATATTTCCATGCTATACATGCTAGTTACAGATAAATTTTATAATTTCAGTGACCTTGTCTTGTTTGAGTTAGGTTTTAAACTAGGTGAGTTAGCTAAAAGAGGAAAGAATGTGTATTATGCTAGATTTTTCATGTTATTGGCTAACCATCTATGTCAAGAGATTGTGCTTGAGAACCCAAACAACAAACTGGCTTGTTGGGTTCAAGAGAGAAGACACATTACAGATTTGAATAGAGCCAACCATCACAGGGATGTGCCAATGTTCTATTTTCCTGTAATGCAGGCACCTCAAGTAAGTGAGGTAAGTTCATCCATCCCTACAACTATTCCAACCTCCACTATTTCTTTGACTTCAGGAGTAGCTATGGCAACTGTGCCAATGACCAAATAGTTGCCTACCAAAGCCTCCAAACCCTCTACAATTTCCAAATCTAAATCAAAGAAAACCCCCTCTGGCATCTCTCAAAAGATGCCAGTTGAAAAATCAACAAAAGCAAAAGAGGGGAGTGTGAAGGAGGGAAAGTCAGGTGAGGGAAGGGGTGAACATCAAAGAAACCCCAAGTATAAGGATGGAGAGTTGAGTGAATCCCAGCCTAGCCACATTGTAGTTTCCCAACAAACTGCAGTGCTTAAAAAGGATAAAAGCTCACTTCTAGCTGCATCCTCCCAAAAGGATGCAGTTATTTAGTAAAGCTCTCAGCCAAGAGCACAGGCCAAAAGGGTTAGGGACACAAGATCACCCCAAACTTACACAAGAAATAAGAAATCTAAAACCTCTGGGGATGCACAGGGCACACACACAGTGCAAACTGGTGCTAAAGACACAGTCCCTGCACTCTCTCAAATTCAGTTTGATGTGGCTCCAATAAATGTGGAGTCACAGCCAAAATCTCTAATAATAGAAGCATCTCTGAAACACCATACTCACCAACAAACTCTCTGGAAGTGGATATGATAAACACTTCAATTCCTGATTCCCCTTCTTTAACTCTGTTGGGGAAGCCAAAATCTAGTGCAAGTGAGCATCATCTTTTAGATGATTTGTTGGCTCACTTGCCAATTCTTTCAGATACTACTGTGACATCTGTGCCCCAAATATCTTCAATCAACACAGAGTCAACAATAGTTTCTCTTCCCACCTCATTCATTTCTACTCTCTCGATGGATATTGCTCATCCGTCGAGTAGTGATTGTATCCCGACGGATAAGCCTAACAACAGTTTTTCGTCAGATAGCATTACCACTCACTCGACGGATATCACTTATCCGTAGAATATCTCTGCACAACTTCAAACTTCAATTATTTCAAGTGCAGAAGATTTAGTGGTTGTACAGTCACTCTTAGGACTGAGAGAGGAGAGTGTATTGAGTGAGAGGCTGGGTTGCTCCCAGGCAAAAGGAGAGGCAAAGAGTGAAAATCAACAATCCATTTATTCAGGATTGGCAAAAGTGAGTGAGAGGAGTCCCACCTTAGTAGGTGAAGGTGAGGGTGTGAGGGTGGGGAGCCAGGGTGAGACCCTGATGCAACAAAAGAGAGATTATGAGAGAAAAGCAGGTACAGAAGTAATAAGGGTGGATACAGCCATTGCTCATGAGTCAATGATTGTGGATGATGCTGAAAAGGAAAGACAATTTCAGCAATATTACAAGGCTGTAATTGATAACATTTCCTTGGATGCTGACACTTTTACTCATCCTGTGTCAGCCTATCAATTGTTGGCTGCTCAGGGCAATGAGGAGGCAGAAAAGACATTAAATTTGGTGCATACTTCAGAATCTCTAAAAAGGGATAAAGTTGTTGTCAATTTAATGCCTCCTATAGCTGATGAGCCATCTGAAGAATTTGGAGTAAATTCTAATGATGATGACTCTATTTCATTTGATGGAAGCATGAACTTAGGGGGAGATGAAGGCCCAAGTTCTACTCCTGATCTACCTGAATGGGCCTTGACTAAGGAATCCACACCTGGAAAATTCAATGTATCCTTGGTCAAACAAATCATGTCTATCCAAAAGGCCATTCAGAAGAGCTCAAATGCTGGTACCAAGGTTGTTCTTCAAGCTCACCTAGATTCTTTACATCTAATGAAGCTACAGCAAGTCAGACAGAATCTGAGTGTAGATGAAATCAAAAAGGATATAGCTGACTTGAAGACCTACAATTCTAAGAAGCTGGATTCAGTCATGCCATATGGTACCATGCAGGATCTATTACTGAGACTGAGGAGAGAATCAGATTCTGAAAAGAAGTTGGCCAAGCTGGAAGATAGAGTTCAAGTTATTGAGAATTCTGTGGCCATCCTTCTTCAAAATCAACAGTCTCAGACAAGTCTTCTCATGTAACTGGCTAAAGAACAAGGCCTAACTCCTCAACTTGATGATAACAAAAAGGGGGAGAGAGAACCAAGTAAGGGGGAGAAAGGACCAAGTGAGGGGAGAAACTTCAAGTATAAATCAGCAAAGTAATTATACCTTCAATTACTGTCTCCAAGCCACCAGTTGCAGATGGTATAGATCTAATTAAAGCAGAAGCAGCAAACTTGAAAGTTGTTGAGAAAGGAAAGTTGAGTTTGATCAACTGGGAGAAGATTGATGAGGAGATACAGAAAAAGTTTGAACTTGTCAAGGAGCCAGTTAAGTCAGCCATCCATCACTCTCAAGTTAAGCAAATCAGTGTGAATGAGATGCGCATGAATTAACTGGAAAGAGGACAATCTTCCTATATCAAGTCTACAAAGGCTGAAATAATTCTAAAACCAAGGGCAAACTATCCAAAATCATCTTTGAAGAACCCCTTGGACACTATGTATGAGACACCCAAGCCTGATGACAAGAAGCTTCTGTCAAGATCAATTATCTTCTATAAAGATCCAGCTGATTTAGCTACAAAAAGGAGAATTGCTAAGATATTCAGAAATGGAAAGGAAATTTGTGTGGTAGCTGGACATCCACAATTTGCTCAAGCAAAGAGAGAAGAAAAAGCCAGATTAAAGCAGGAAAAGAAGCAAGCTTCTCTAGATGCAAAGAAGACTAAACAAAAGAAAGAGCAGATTGCTATCTTGGCCAAGCTACATGCTGTGAATTTATCTCAACAAATTCCCTCTCAACCATCTGAAGCTGCTGAATCAAAGAAGCAAATTGAAGAACAGAAGAAATCTCCAAGAAAGAAAGAATTGGCTAGAAGAACAAAAAGGAAACTGGATATTGTTGAAAAAGAATTGGAAGATCAATTTCCTAAGGTACCCACACCAGCTACAACTCAAGCATCAAAGCCCTCTGTGGTATTTGAAGATATAAGGGTGGTGGATCCCTACAGGAATATTCATGGTGAACCTATTGTGCCCAAGGATGAGCCAATAGAGTGGGATAACATACCAATTCCTGACTTCAGTTTACCAATCCTTAGCAAGCCAAAAAGGACAAAGTCAAGGGCAGTCAAGAAAGTGAAGCTGTCACCTCTCAAATCCAAATCAGTAGTTAAAGCTCAACCCACAGTCAACAGGGGAGACTACTTGTACTTGTATGACAACAAAGAGTTTTCAGATCTAAATCTTTATCTGGATGAACTAGATGAAGTGAGGGGAATTGATGCATACAGAAACCTACCTGAAAGGTTAGTGTTCAAGTACAATGAAGGAAAGGAGATTGTGTGGCCACTTCACAGGATTCTTCAAGAGAGCCAAGCTGTACTGATTAAAGTTTATTCATCCTTCAAGAAGAACTTTGGGTTCAATGTCACTGCAAGAAGACTAGTATTGAAGAAGATTTAAGAACTAAGGAGTATTAGAGCTAAAGATGCATTCCCAAAGACTCTAATCATCCCATACAGAGGGAGAAGAGTGCATCTAAGGCCCTACTGGCTGATGGAGTTCATAGATGACAAAGGTGTGAGAAGATTCTTCGGGTTAGAAGACCAATTGAGTATCTCTAGCAATGAGACTCTCTTGGAAATGCAAGAAAAGCTAGATCTCTCAGAATCTGATGAACTAGAATTCCACAGGCAGCTCCAAAATCAGATTGATGAAAACAACAGGAAGCTTGGAAGAAGATCTAGACCTTCAAGAAACTAGAAAAATCTGCTCAGGCTAGAGGAACATCTTGAAATGACTGTGAGCCAAACTTTGTACATTTTGATTATTTGAAGCACTTTCAGTATTATCTATTTGTCTTTAAAGCTGTATGTTTAGGATGTTTTGTTATCATCAAGTATCTCTTAATTTATGCCTACAATTTCGGTAGACATAAATTGGGGGAGATTGTTGTGCATATGTTGTGTACTTGATGATTTCATAAACAAAACATCTAAGTAGATTTTACTTAGTGAAATAATGTAGCACTCGACGGATAAGAATTATAGTCCCGACGGATAACTCATTATAGTCCCGACGGATAACTCATTATAGTCCCGACGGATGTTGACTTATTATCCATCGAGTGAGTAGCTTATGTAATAATGAGTCTGTAGCACAGTTCTGTATACATCTTTGTATATATTCTGTAGTAGCCTATAAGTCATGTTGACTTTAACTAGATATGCAGAATAGGTTGATTAATTGTATATAAATGATGTCTTGTAATTTTACATAAGTGAAATGAAGTCAAGTGCCAAAATAGCTACCGACGGATGATTAACAAAGCCATCGACGGATGATCAAATGACTATCAATGGATGTTTAATATAGCAGTCGACGAATGATAAATGAAGCCATCAACGGATGTTCAGAAAGTTGACGGATGATCATATATCCAACGGATGTTCATAAAGTCCAACGGATGATCATATAAAGAATTCAAACAACAGTTGAACAGTGAAAGCTGAGCACAGCCGTCGAGATGTATACAAATCTACTGTGGAAGCCCATTAACTGGGTAATAAAGGACGAAAAGTAGCAAAGCTTAAGACTGATAGTTTTTATATTTATTCAGTCTTTTTGACTTTGTAATTTTTGGTAATATATAAACCAAGAACGTAGCAAATAGAAACAAGTGAGCTGAGATACAAAAGAAATCTTTGTAAGCAGAATCTTTAGCATTTCCCTGTATTCTCAGTAGTTCAATTTGTAAGCAGCTGTGAGCATTCTTGCACACAGAGTTCTCTCGATATATAATATATATCTCTGGTGGAATTGTTTAAATCCACCAGAAAGTTTTTAAAGACTCTTATTTTTAATTACTTATGTTTTGATTCAATTAAGTTTCTATTCCGCATTGTACTAATCAAAACACTTATATCTATATTCGAGTGGAACATTTTTATTTTGAGAAAAAGGTTCAAGAATTCCATTCAACCCCCCTTCTGTAATTCTTGCTATATTGTTAAGGGACTAACACTTTATCCCGCAGAGAGAGTAGGAAAAGCCTCAACTTAATAGCATCTTCAGGAACTCTATTGAATTTGAAAGTGTCGCATATCTCGATGAAATCTCTAATGTGCATGTTGGGGTCTTCTATAGGAGAAACCCCAAACTGAACTGAAATGTCCCAAAATCTGGGGTTAGAGGATTTGGTCGTCACTATAAAACCTCAATCCAAATTAACCTGGTCTGGCACGAACCTCGCTAACTCAGTAAACTTAGCCTCGTACTCAGCGACAGTAAGATCGCCCTGTGTCAAATTCAGGAACTGGATCTCCATTTGATTTTTCATATACCTCGGGAAATACTTCTCCAAAAATAGCTATGTAAACCTTTCCCAAGTTATAAACTCACCTCCTCCCAATGCTCGCATGGATTCCCACCAATAGTTCGCCTCACCCTTCAGAAAATAGCTTGCAAACTTGGTCTTCTGTTCAATTCCTGCTCCGATTAATTCAAAAGCCTTTTCCATCTCCTTGAGCCATGCATTGGCTTCCACGAGATTAGCACTTCCCTTGAACTCAGGTGGCTTCACTGCTTGAAACTGCTTAAAAGTCACTGGAGGTGGTGCTGCTGCTTGCTGCTGCTGCTGCTTAATATGCAACATCTGTTGCTGCATCAGTCCCAACATCTGGACAATCGCTGGATCCGTACGGCTCTTGGTACGATCCTCTCCTGAATTATTCCTTCTCTTTAGTTCCATTACTCTGGTAAGAAAACAAGCAACATATATAATAATCTGTCAAGCATTGTGTCAAATATGTAGCAATTCTTTAGCATATCAAAATGCTCAAGCATTATCTCTTTCCCAAAATATCATAAACTTGCTACCATATTAACACAAGCGACATAATTATCACATAATCATGCTTATTATCTTGAATGATAAGTGAAGTCAGGGGTACTTTCCTTTGAGATTTAGTAGTTAGTCACACGCATCTATTCTGACATTCTGTCTCAAAACATCTTCATTTTTCTTTTCAACACTTTATGATATGCTGCTCCTGCGGTTTCTAGCTATCTGTATCTATAATTAAAAGATATAGCTTTAATCGTCTAAACGATAATTACTCAACGAACTGCGCTTCAACAACCTATCGTCTACCCATACGATAGCCCACACAGAACTATAATAATCAAACACAGGACTCTTGACCCACATACACACATAATTCACATAACTCACGTATCACATAATTCATATCATATATGACTCGGTTCGTCAAAAGGTTCGACTTGGTACATTTAAAACTGAAATCGAATCAAAAATATGATTCAGTCACTTCGCGACTCAGAATCGATTTACAAAACAAGCGACCTTTTAAAACAAAATGTTTTGGGTCTCGAAAGTATTTTTAATGAAAGCGGGATATTTTTCTGAGTCTATAGGCATTCGTTTCGTATTAAACGGACGAACGATTTATTTAATAAGAATTTTTGAACATTTTTAAGAATTAAAATGGGTTTTCGACTCATTTATAATTAAATAATAGGGCTCGAACACCCAGATCTGATTTTAAAATAATTTAATAATAATTATCGAGCTTTGAAAATAATATTTTAAAGCTTGAAACTATTTTTTGGGATTTTTAAATCCAAATAAATAATTAAATCTAATTAAATAATCAATTAAAATTAATTAATAACTAATTAAATTAATTGACTAATTAAATAATTAATTATAAAATAAAATTAATTAACTAAATAATTAAGATTTATTTTTAAATTAAGAGAATTTTTCAGAAATTAAATAATGAATTTTCGAGATTTTTAAATAATTAAAACAATTTTCTAAAAATAAAATATAAACAGAAATATAATTTTTATAAATTTTTAAAACAGCAATCTAATTTTTATAAGATTTTAAAACTGAAATCTGAAATCTGTAAGTTTTAGAAACTATAGGGACTGATTTAACAAAACTGAAAAAAGGGTGATTAAACATCACCATCTTCAAAAGTCAGGGGGCCAAACGGCAAAATTTGCAGCTGCCGCCCTGCTTCGCCGAAAAAAGCCGTCGGCACACCAACCCGCCCAGAATTCAACCAAAATTTACAGAACTCAAGAATAACATGTCAGGAACACAACTAAGCAATCGTTTTAACCTGAATCGCCGGGAAAAGTTGCCGGAACCGAACGAACTCGAGTTTTCCGGCGAGGCTTTTCTAGGATCCTTTGGCCTTGAAACTGGTATCACTCAACTCCTCTTTTCACGATCTGTTTAATGATATAAGTCATACATTCCCAGGTTTAACGAGTCGAAAATCCGGCCAAAAAGTTAAATTTTCCGGTGAAATTATTCAAGAACACGAAGAACATTCAAACTCAAGAATCAAATCAACTTTTCTACATGTTATTGAACTCGGTTTTTGAAATATAATATACCAAATTGACCAGGAAGAAAATATCTACACGATTATGCCATCAAATCATATCAAAAACATCAAGAACAAAAATTCATAATTTAATCCATAATTAATTCGAATTAAAATAATTAAATCAGAAAAATACCTTGATTTCTGGGTAAAAACTGATGATTGATTATGATTCTATATTCCGAGAGCTTCGTTTTGATATATCGCACGCTTGAATCGGTGTTCGGTAACGCCTTCGTTTGCACGTTTGATTTTCAGGAACGTATCGGTTTCTAGGGTTTTTCTCTGTATTTATTGTATTTTTACTAGTTGTAAATTAATAAACGAATAAAATGAAATAAGAAATATGCTATTTATATTTACGGAATATTGGTTCATTCTGGATCGTTTTGGATCGATAAATTAGTTGCTTAGCCGCTAAGTAATTACAAAACGATTCAAAAATAGATTATTTAGCCGCTAAGTAACTATAAAAACGATACAATTTAATATCAGATTTGGATAATTATCAAAACCGAGCATTTCATAAAACACCATATACGAAAATAACGTAAAAATATCCCGTCTCTCGAGAATACGGGTTTTGTTGATTTATCGAAATGGTTATAGTACCGAAAATCTTGCTCCGGGCCGCGCACGGGTCAAACTGTAATCCGGATCGAAAAAGTCAAAACATGAAAAATGTCCGGAATTACCAGATTAGGTTAGGAAGGAGTTTTCGGAAGAGTTTCGGGTTATAAAAACGTAAAAACGGTTGAGGTTGAACGATTCCCGGCTTTATAAAATAATTTTGGTAATTTTTCAGAAAGTAATTATTAAATCTATAAATCATTATAAAATCATATAATACTCCAAAAATTACCAGAAAATACCATAATTATTTATATTTTAATCTACACATTTAGAAATTGAAATATTCAAATGATATCATATATAAACATCCCAACATCAATTCCAATTATCATATAATTTACTAAAATTCACATAAAATCACATAAATAATTCCAAATAATAATAATAATAATAATATTTGAAAATATGGAATATTACAATCTACCCCCTTATAAGGATTCCATCCCCGGAATCAGCAGAAGAGAGCACTAGGGATCTTCTAGCCAACTTTCCATTCCCAAATAATCTCAATTTTCCAAAATCTCAAATAAATCTTGTATTCCTTGTATAATAAAACTTTTACAGGAGCTTCGCTGTGCACCACTGTTCCGTCCACATCTTTTGACCAATTCCTCAATAGAATTTCTTTTACTACTTGCGAGAAAAAGAATAGAGAGAAAGATAGAGAGAAAGGAAAAGAAAGAGAGATAGATAAAGAGAGAAGTAAAGAAACAAGTTGACTTCAGTATATGCCACTGATATTATAACCGCATTGTAGTCCATTGTTGCTCTTGGCAATCCCATCACATAACCCTGCTTTGACTTGACCAGGATAACTCAACTTAACTTGATTGGCATACCTTCGAATGTTGGAAATGATAAAAAAAACATGGAATTTCAAAAGGAAAAGAATTTGATACCATTGGATATAGTACCAACGATTAAGTTAAGATAAGGCGTATTCAGTTAAGTTGCTTGTACTAAACTGGATAGAATTCCGGGAAACTGCAAACTTCTATCATGAAATCTTCTGAGGTTATTCGATATCCTTGGAATATGAAGAAGTGTCGAGAATCGGATGATGAGTCAACCAAAGAGTTCAAATATAAGATATGTATTAAGACATTGGCAATAACTTCTGTTTCTATAACTTCTTTTGTCATCTCTCAAAAGAGGTATCTGTTAGAGGATATATTCCCTAACACTCGTTTATTCATTTTGTGCCAGAATTTTTTTCTCTGGATTTCATTTCCTTCAGAAATATCGGTTTTGAAATCTTTTCAGTTTTATTCATTTGATTTTGAATTCCTTTCATATTCTTTTATTTTGACTGATATGAACAACCCTAACTATAGGGGACACAAGGTATACCTGTCTGTATGATAGGAGTTGGATGGGACGCCATCACTTGTGTGTGTTGTGACTACAAGAAGGTTAACAACCTTCAGTAGTGTCTTAATTTGGACACGCAACACTAAGTTCGTTTGATCATATTGATCTCCCAGTTATTCTTTTATTTCAACAATACTTTTTCACAAATTCAGATTTTGGTCCTGTTATGATATGGAATTCATTTCTTTTTGGAATTCCACAATTTTATCATCTCAAATATTCGAAGGTATGCCAATCAAGTTAAGCTGAGTTATCCTGGTCAAGTCAAAACAGGGTTATGTGGTGGGATTACCAATAACAACAGTGGATTGTAATGCGGTTAGAATATCAGTGGCATGCAACGAAGTTAGTCTATTTCTTTATTTCTCTCTCTATTAACTCTACCTCTCTCTTTCTTTTTCTTTCTTTCTCTCTATCTTTCTTTTTATTCTTCTTTCTCTAGATCAGTAAAAGTGATTCTATTGAGGAATTGGTCAAAGGATGTGGATAAAACAATGGTGCGAAGTGAAGTTCCCGTGATCATTATACCACTGCCCCTCTCTAAGTAAAGGTCAGATTCTTAGCCCACTCTCCTCTAAAATATAATAGGGACAGCCGTTTCCGGCTGCTCGTTTCCAGGTATTCAAGTTCATCTGAAATTTTTGAGAAAAAAAGTTGCGTATGTAAGATTGGGAAGTTAGTAAGAAGATCCCTAGTGATTTTCTTCTGCTGATTTCGAGGACGGAATCCTTATAAGGGGGTAGATTGTAATATCCTATATTTTCAGATATTATTATTATTAATATTTGAAATTATTTATATGAATTTTAGCGAATTATCTGGTAATTGGAGTTAATGTTTTGGATGTTTATATGTGATAAATTTTGAGTATTTTAATTTTTAATATGTGCAAAATAAAGTATAGATAATTACGGTATTTTTCTAGTAATTTTTGGATTGTTATATGATTTTATAAGGATTTATAGATTTTAAAATTATTTTCTGAGTAATTATAAAACTATTTTATAAAGCTGAGAATCGTCCAACCTCAACCGTTTTTACGTTTTTATAACCCGAAACTCTTCCGAAAACTCCTTCCTAACCCAACTTGATAATTCCTGACATTTTCCGTGTTTTAAAATTTTCAATCCGGATCATGGTTTGACCCGTGCGCGTCCCGACGCAAAATTTTCGATACGATAAACATTTTGATAGACCAACAAAACCCGTATTCTCGAGAGACAGGATATTTTACATTATTTTCTTATAGGATGTTTTATAAGAAGCTCGGTTTTGATAATTATCCAAATCTAATATTAAATTGTATCATTTTATAGTTACTTGCCGGCTAAGTAATCTATTTTCGGATCCGGTATGATCTAATAGGATACTTGTTACGTGTTTAATATGCATTATTGTGAATCAATCCGTAATTTGGACTCGTATTTATTTGCATCTTTATCGAGATATTCGTTTTATTTCATTTTATGTGTTTCAGGGTTTTCTATTAATTTAAGTATCGTTTTTATTTTCGAAAACAAATGGACCGGGACCCCACCGGGACATTAAAGTCCACAAAATTCGTATTTTGATTTTTATAGAATTACCTGTATTTAAAATACCCTTTATATTTGTATTTTTGCCTTATTCACAATTTTTGGGGAATTTTGATACAAATTTTATATTTTACTGTTTTTAAAATTATTCCACGTAAATATTATTTTGGGGTTAAATTATTTTAATTATGGGAATTAAAACACCCTAAATTGATTTTGGGGTCTCTATTTTTCAGAAAATATAAATAGCTGCAAAAATACATTTTATTCATTTTATTTATTAAAAATTCAGGAAATTAGGAAATTGAAGAACAAGAAGGTGGGGGTGTTCTTGAACAGGAAAATCAAATCCCAATTTTGGAAGTGTTTTTGAACTCCAAATCGTAAGTATGAGTAATCAAAATGTTTGGATTTCAATTATCTACCCATTTCAATCATCAAAAGCAATCCCAGATTAATAGATTTTAATTTCGTTTTTAGGGTTCTTCGTCTGAATTTGGGGTTTTATTTTCTGCTGATTGTTGGTTGTTTTAAGTGTTATAATTAGCTTTATCATGAGTTTTAGGATCGATTCCATATATTACATGAATAATTTAATTACCAGAAGCTATAAGTCGAAGTTCTTGTATTTGTTAGTTTTTGAATTGAATTTCTGGGTTATTAAACAATTGTTGAATGTTTAAACATATTCAAATATGTTTGTATGAATGAGATATAAACCTGCGAGTTTTGTTCGGTATTAAGGGTAATCGGAATTTTTCCAATTGCTTCGCCGGTTTTGTTCCGACGTTGATCGGAAACGAAGCTGGGGTGATATTCTGTGTCAGTTATTGCTTTGATGTGGTTTTTGGAAAGCTTGGGAACATTTGTCTATGGAATACGGATCGAAAGAGGTCGATTTGGGCTTCGATGGAACTCGCCGGGAAAGACTGCAGTCGCCGGAAACTGCAGAAATTCCGGCCTGTTTTTGAGCCCCGGCGGCTGTTCTTCAATGACCCGGCTAATCCCAGACCCGACCCGTTTTTAATTGAAATAACCCGGTCTAAATCCCCTTGACCCAAGTTGATTTCTAAAATTCTGTTTTTAGGGATTTTCTGTTTTAAAAATAAATCAAAATTCAGTTTTGAATTCTAAAAATCATTTTTAATTTCAAAAAATAATTTGGTTAACTATTTTAATAATTAATTGAATTATTTTAAATTCCAAAAATTATTTTCTTTTATTATTTTTTTCAAAATCCAAAATTTTATTTATTTATTACTTATTTAAATTGATTAATTATTTTGATAATTAATCAGTTTATTTATATAATTTGTATTAATTTGATTTTAATTCCAAAAATTATGGAAAAATAATTTTAATTCTGAGTTTTCCTAGATAATGATTTAAAAATTATTTTGAGTTTTTAAAATTTATATTTTGGTATTTAAAAATCAATTAATATTATTATTAATTGATTTACTCTTATTTTATTCGTAATAAATAAACTGTTTGTCCTTTTAATACAAAACGAACGCGTATAGACTCAGAAAAATATTACGCTTTCAATAAAAATACTTTCGAGACCCAAATTCTTTTGCTTCAAAAGGTCGCTTGATTTGCAAATCGATTCTGAGTCGGTTATTGATCGATAAATCATATTTTTGACCCGATTTCAGTTTTAAACGTACCCAGTCAAACCTTTTGACGAACTGAGTTATATGTGATATGAATTATGTGATACGTGAGTTATGTGCTTACATGATATGTGAAATATGTGCATAAGTGGGTCATAGGTCTTGTATTTGGCTGTTATCCTTATGTGTGGGCTATCGTATGGGTAGATGATAGGATTTTGACGCGCAGTTAGTCGAGTAATTATCGTTTAGGCGATTAAAATTATATCTTTTAATTATAGATGTGGGTCGGTCGAGTTGATTGGGACAAGACATTGGGAAGAATGAGATGGAATGGTACTGGATATCTGGCTTCTAGCAATCACATGAGCAACATATCAGTGAGTTTTCAAAATGGAAGGACTGCGAGGTCATGAGATGTCAGACTGAGATAATTGCGTTTCTCATCTCGAGTGTGACTAACTCCTAAAAACCCAAAGGCAAGTATCCCTATCATCACTGCGTAATTCAGGAAAGCAAAGAAGAAGCTTTTGGAAGGTGATTGGTCCAGGGTTGCGAACTAGTGTAAGTTCTATTGTGTAAAGTTGTTCATATTATATTATATTATATTTGTGATATTTTATAGTTGGGCCTAGTATACTTCTTTTCGAAGTTATACTAGCGGGTTAGTTTTGAATTGGAATTTGTTGAAAAGAGTTTTACAAGAAAGTGAAAATTATTTATGGAATTTGGATATCTTGTTTCTAGAACTGTAACCTTAAAAGATCTTGGATTAGTTTGGGGTCATAAATGATAAATATCTTCCGCTGGCATTTGTATTTTGATTACAGGTTAATTTGGATTGAGGTTTTATAGTGACGACCAAATCCTTTGACCCCGGATTTGGGGGTGTTACAGGTTGGTATCAGAGCTGAGGTCATAGTAAACTAGAAACGAGAGTGTGTGGGAGTGTGTATAGCTATGTGAGGACGCTTGAGCTCATATCGAGTTCTTGTTGGACTATTGGATATAGTACCAACGAGTAAATTAAGATAGGTGCATTCGTTTGGGATGGTTGTGTCTAGTTGGACGGAACCCCAGGAAGTTGTAAACTTCTATGGTGGAATCTTCTAAGGCTACTACGTTTTGACGATGATAAAAATTATCGATATCCTGGGAACGTAAAGAAGTGTCTAGAAGTGGGTGACGATTCAATAGAAGAGTTCAAATAGAAGATAAATATTAAGACTTTGGCAATACCTTCTCTTTCTATAATTTCTCTTGACATCTTTCAAAAGATGTATCTGTTAGAGGATATATTCCCTAACACTCGTTTAATCATTTTGTGCCAGAATCTTGTTTTCTGGATTTCATTTCCTTCAGAAATATCAGCTTTGAAATCTTTTCAGTTTTATTCATTTGATTTTGGATTCCTTTGATATTCTTTTATCCTGACTGAGATGAACAACCCTAACTATAGGGGACATGAGGTATACCTGTCTGTGTGATAGGAGTTGGATGAGACGCCGTCACTTGTGTGTATTGTGAATACATGAAGGTTAACAACCTTTAGTAGTGTCTTAATTTGGGCACGCAATACCAAGTTCACTTGATCATATTGATCTCTCAGTTATTCTTTATTTCAAAAATACTTTTTCTTAAGTTCAGATTTTTGTCTCATTTTGATATGAAATTCTTTTCTCTTTGAAATTCCATTATTTTATTATCTCAAATATTCGAAGGTATGCCAATCAAGTTAAGCTGAGTTATCCTTGTCAAGTCAAAGCAGAGTTATGGGATGGATTTGCCAAGAGCAACAGTGGACTGCGATGCGGTTATAATATTAGTGGCATATACCGAAGTCGATCTGTTTTTTTATTTCTCTCTCTGTTTGTTTCTCTCTTTCTTTTTCTTTCTCTCTATCTTTCTCTCTATTCTTCTTTTTTGCAATCAGTAAAAGTGATTCTATTAAGAAATTGGTCAAAAGATGTAGATGGAACAATGTTGCAGAGTGAAGCTCTCGTGGTAACTGTGTGGTATAAGGAATTGCAGTGTTATTGGAAATTCTGAGAAAAGTTGCGTAAGCAAGATTAGGAAGTTGGTTAGAAAACCTTTAGTGCTCTCTTCTGCCGATTCCGAGGACGGAATCCTTATAAGGGGGGTAGATTGTAATATTCCATATTTTCAAATATTATTATTATAATTATTTGGAATTATTTATGTGATTTTATGTGAATTTTGGTGAATTATCTGGTAATTGGAATTGATATTTTGGATGTTTATATATGATATTCTTTGAGTATTCTAATTTTTATATGTACAGAATAAAATATAGATAATTTTGATATTTTCCTGGTAATTTTTGGATTGTTATATGATTTTATAATAATTTATGGATTTATTAATTATTCTCGAGAGACGAGATATTTTTACATTATTTTCGTATATGGTGTTTTATGAAAAGATCGGTTTTGATAATTATCCAAATCTGGTATTAAATTGTATCATTTTTATAGTTACTTAGCGGTTAAAATAATCTATTTTTGGATCATTTTGTAGTTACTTAGCGGCTAAGCAACTAATTTATCGATCCAAAACGATCCAGAACGAACCAATATTCCGTAAATATAAATAGCCTATTTCTTATTTCATTCATTTCGTTTATTCATTTGCAACTAGTAAAAATACAGTAAATACAGAGAAAAACCCTAGAAACCGATACGTTCCTGAAAATCAAACGCGCAAACGAAGGCGTTATCGAACTCCGATTCGGGCGTGCTTCATATCAAAACGAGGCTCTCGAAATCTTCTTTCTGAATCAATCATCAGTTTTTACCCAGAAATCAAGTTATAATTTTCTTATTTATTTATTTTAATTCGAATTATTTGATAATTAAAATATGAATTTTTGTTCTTGATGTTGTTGATATGATTTGATACTAGAATCATGTAGATAATTTCTTCCTGGTCATTTTGGTATATTATATGACTAATTTGGAGTTCAATCACACACAGAAAATTGAGTTTGATTCTCGGATTTTAAAATTAGGCTTTATATGTTTGAATGTTTTTAATTGATTTATGGGTTTTTTTTAAACTATTGATTCTGAGTTGAAATTGAAGATAGCAATGTATAGATCGTCTTAAGACCATTCGATTCATATATTTGGTTTTGTTTTTGGACAACTGGATCGGGCTCGCCGGAGTCGTAAACCTCGCCGGAATCGGAAAATTTCCGATCAATTTTCCGGCTGTCTGGGATGTTGTTTGCAAATTTCAAAACAACGATGGAGTTCCTAGCCGTGTATATTACTGATCTGCAGAGTTTGATTGAGTTCTGGGCTGTGTCGAAGACTCCGGCCACCTTTTCGGCGAGTCAGGGCGGCGACTGCACAAATTGCAGTTTAGCCCCTGACTTTTGGAGATGGTGACCTTTAGTCACCCAATTTTTAAAAAAAATTACAAATGATTCCCTGTAGTTTCTAACATTTTCAAATTTGAGATTCTGGTTTCAAAAACTTATAAAAATCAGACTCTTGTTTTAAAAACTTGTAGATATTATATTTCTATTTATAAATATTTTTATAAATGGTTTTCAATTATTTAAATTTCCAAAATTTATTCTTTAATTATTCTGAAAATTATTTTAATTCTAAAATAAATCTTAATTAATTTTAGTTGATAATTAGTTATTTAATTAGTCAATTAATTTAATTGTTAATTGATTAATTAATTTGATTAATTACTAATTAATTTTAATTTATTACTTAATTAGATTTAATTAATTATTTTTAATTTTAAAAATTCTGAAAATAGTACGAGGTTTAAAATATTATTTTAAAATTATGATCAAAGCTCGATAATTATTATTAAATTATTTTAAGGTCAGGTTAGAGTGTTCGAGCCCTATTATTTAATTATTAAATGATCCAGAGACCCGTTTTAATTCCGAAAAATGTTCAAAAATTCATATTAAATAAACCGTTCGTCCGTTTAATACGAAACGAACGCGTACAGACTTAGAAAAATATTCCGCTTTCAATAAAAATACTTTCGAGACCCAAATCTTTTTGTTTCTAAAGGGCGCTTATTTTACAAGTCATTCTGAGTCAACTATTGATCGATAAATCATATTTTTGGCCGATTTCAGTTTTAAGCGTATCAAGTCAAAGCTTTTGACGAACCGAGGAATGTGTGATATAAATTATGTGATACGTGAGTTATGTGCTTATGTGCTATATGAATTATGTATGTACGTGGGTCAAGAGTCCTGTGTTTGACTGTCTTCTTTATGTGTGGGCTATCGTATGGGTAGACGATAGGGTTTGACGCGCAGTTCGTCGAGTGATTATCATTTAGACGACTAAAGTTATATCTTTTAATTATAGATGTGGATCATTCGAGTTGATTAGGGAAAGACATTGGATAAAGAATGAGATGGAATAGTATTGGATATCTGGCTTTTAGCAATCGCAAGAGCAACATATCAGTAAAGTGTTCAAAAGAAAGACGGAGATATTTTGAGACAGAATGTCAGAATAGATGCGTCTTTGCGAGTGTGACTAACTACTAAAACCCAAAGGCAAGTATCCCTATCATCACTTATTGTTCAAGTGATATTTATTTTAAATCTTCTTATGCAAGTATTGCTTTCCCTATTCTCAGTTCGGAATAGATAAATGTTTTATATATCGCTGATTTAAATGATTCTGTTTATGCAAGTACTTTCCTGCTATTCTATGTTCAGGATAGCTAAGTGATTTTACTCATCAAATTACTGGATGTATAAAAGTTTTGGGTTTTGAGAAAAATGAGTTGGTTTTGCGAGTATCCTTGCCCAAGTAAATGGGGGAATAAAAGTTTTTAAGGGTGTCGAGTATTATGACCCCTTTAAATAAAATGTTTTAAGATTGGATGGTTTCGTAAGAGGCCGTGGAGGCGGTCCAGTGGAGATTTAGGTATTATACATGATATAATATCATTAGGCCGATATGTGCCTTGGGTGCCCCATTTGTTTAGTTGGATATGCTTTGGCATACCGGTGTTGCTCCACGGCTGATCACCAGGGGCAACACACCGTCGTTCGAGGATTCCAATCTAAATTATTATATTGATTTTGATAATCTTATAAGGAATGATTTATAACTGTTTTTGTTTTAGAATAATAGTAAAACGCAGTTTTGATTCAAATTCTGATTTATGATGATACTTACGTTGTTGTTAAATATCAAAAGTAATATTAGTATAGATGATTGATGTTGACTTCAGTATGGTATGTTGTGAGCATCAAAGTTCGTATTGATATCAAATTTGATATGACAACAAAATAAGTATTAATTTCAAGAGTTCGGTTTTGAGTAAAGTTTATGATTCAATCCATAATCATTGTTTCATGTTATTGTGGTTTACGATATTTCCGTAAACACTGTTTTACGAGTTTTATACTCGTCAAGATTGAAAGTATTGCTGAAGCATTTCGCTCAAAAATATCAAAATAATTTTGAATACAATTAAGGAATCAATTATGGGGTTCCTCAACTAAAATTTTATGATTCAGCAATTATGATTTTAAATGTTCTACTCTAATGCAGATGTCGGTTTTATATCAAAATTACCCTATATTCGCTATAATGATCTTGCTGAGCATTTCTTCCGCTCATACTTGCCTGTTTTCAAATTTAACCTCCAGTGAGGATTAGCTTGCGATGTTTAGCTGCGTAATTCAAGGAAGCAAAGAAGAAGCTCTTGGAAGGTGGTTGGTCCAGGGTTTGTGGACTAGTGTAAGTTTTATTGTATAAAGTTATTTGTATTATATAATATTATAATTATGTTATTTGGGCCTAGTATACTTCATTTCGAAGTTATACTAGTGGGTTTAGTTTTGAGTTGAAATTTATTGAAAAGAGTTTTAAAAGAATGTGAAAAATTATTTGTGGAATTTGGATATCTCGTTTCTAGAACTGTAACCTTAAATGATCTTGGATTAGTTTGGGGTCATAGATGCTAAATATCTTCCGTTGGCATTTGCATTTCGATTTAATAGGTTGATTTGGATTGAGGTTTTATAGTGACGACCAAATCCTCTGACCCCGGATTTGGGGGCGTTACAGTTCTGTATCATCTTGATCGTGCTCGACTTGATCTCAAAGGTGTTAGCCGCGATGGCTGGCCTGATAATGCTAGACTGAATATCATTGACCTTTGGCTGAGAATAGTCCATCAATGCCTTCGGATTTGCTTCTGGTTCTCCCATTATGACAAGAACTTCTTTTTCAACTTTTTCTACTTCCTCCAAAACTTCTTGAGTTACTACAACTTCTTCCTCGGCTTGATCCAGAGTTCTCTTACGAGACCGAGAACACGCATGCATACACGCTCGCTAGAGTACCTGAAACACGACAGGGAAATAAGTAAGTAACAATGTTCGAGTCAATGAACTTTAACGACCACTGATGACAAACACATAAACTAAAAATTAACACCGAGTCCCCGGCAGCGGCGCTAAAAACTTTGTTAGGACGAAAACACGCGCTAATATTCACGCAAGTATACGCGATCACAAGTAATATATAATTATTTCAAGTTCATTCCCACATAGACTGGTTTAGGTTAATTTCATTCAATGTACTTATGCAACGATGGTATGGTTATTATTCAATGAAAAGATGAATAACAAATTGAGATTGTTTATAACTAATATTAACTAACATACAATTAACTAAGAGAATTGAGGTTGAATTATTTATATAACACAAACATTGGATTCTAACTTCATTACTATTTCATTCAATAGCCTTTTTTTCTTAACCTTAGCATGTAATAGTGATGACACTAATCAGACAACACGAAACTAGTAAACGCCTACTTTCATTGTACGAATACCCTACTACCAGACATCCACAAAAGAGATAGAAGCTGAATAGACACCAATTATATTGAGACCCTATATATCTATAGAATTTGACAACATAAAGGTTTAATGCGGAAGTTCTGTATCATAATTACATAGGGCAAGTAAGATGGTTAAAATAACCTACGAATCATGCATATCAAATACATGAACCTATGCTAGTATGGCAAGTTCTAAACCTCTAAATTCACTGTCGCTTCATTAGAGATTAACACGCTATCCTATAAGTTTGCGACGCTCATAAGATGAATAAGCACAACCAATACTAGGATATCATACAATCACCACACACTAAGGTATCAAAACATATTAACTATTAAAATCCATAAGTAAATCCGCTAGAACCCCATGATAACGATTAGCCCATAACCGAACTCATCATCACCGTGGGTTCCGATGAAAGCATGGTATAATAAACTAGGTCTTTATAAATATGAATAATAATCCAAGTACGTTAAACAAGAGTATAGGTTCAACAAATAAGAAAACTAGCATCCAAGATAACAACTTAAAATAAAGAATCACAAGAATAAACTAGATCCTCTTCACCTTGGTTGAATTTGTGCTCTTAGGTCTTCTCGCTGCCTTCTACTTAGTCTCTGTTACGTCTTCTTATGAAAAATGATCTTAAGTTATCATTATATAGCAGCCCATGCAGATTAGAAGCCCAGAAATCAGTCTTCTAATTGAAACAAGATTTTATTATCCCGACACGGCGCGTCCGTGCACTGCATCAGCGCGGGCGCGCTGTCCTTCTGCATCTTCGGCGCGGGCGCGCTGTCCTTCTGCATCTTCGGCGCGGGCGCGTGCTACTACAGCGCGGGCGCGCTGACCTTCTGGAAAAACTTATTCTGCTTATTTTTCTAGCTGGTTTGAGATGGCGATCCATGAGCTTTTATTCATGACACCTTCCTAACAATATTTTAGCATCATTGCAATGCTAAACCTCCTGATTTCTCCAACTATGCCTGAAATTCAAAAACACTACAAAACACATCAAATACACAAATAACTCAACTACAAAATATTAATTCAAGCCTTTATAGGATGTTCTAAGTGGACATAACTGCCACTTAATAGTGGTAGCGATTCAGATTCTGAGCATAGTTTGCCTGGTTCCCCAGTGGACTCTATTCCACCCCCTTCAGTGGAGACCCTGTATGTTAGTTCAGACCCTGAGGAGGATCCCTCTGAGAGCAGTGAGTCCCCTATGCATGTTTCTCCCCTAATACCGGATCCAAAGACCCCAGCCCCTGAGGGAGTGCCTGCTATGCCTATGCATGTGCCTGTCACTGTTGGTGGCAAGTTAACCCAGGATCAAGATTTTGTTTACTCTCGTATTCTTGAGTTGGGAGCTTTGGTGGATAGTCTAGCTCGTGAGTCTAGATAGCAGATGTTAGTGTTGGAGGATGAGTGGAGAGTTCGTATTCAGATGGTGGAGCAGGTTACCCGGAGGAGATTGGATTAGGGACCATCTTCCAGTGATGCTTAGGCCGAGGTCGCAGGGTTCATAAGATCATTCTTTGGATGATGTTAGTGTTGAGGGAGATTCTTGATTTTGATGGTTAGTGAGTTGTGAGGTCATACGGGACATCTGGTGGAGCCCGTAGTTGTGTTGTTGTTATGTTGTGGTTCTTTTTCAGTGCCGGTAGGCTTTGGGATACTTGGACAGATGTCGGGATCCCTTTTTCTTTTTATGTTGTATTATGCTTTATGTACAGTTGGTTGGAGCTAGTGGAGGTTAGGTAGAAGTTGGGGGGTAGATAGGGGATATTTTCCCGTTTTTCCTCTGTTTAACCCTGCTTTATTATTGTATCTTATGTCGGCACTTGTTGTATTCGAACCTTTTATCTATGTACCTTTGAATCGCTCAAAAAAAATCATAATGCATCTTGTTTTACATTGTGGACCTTTGAGTTTCATAAACTATTCTGCACCATATGTCATGTGAGAACCATAACCGATGAGTGAATTATGTAGTAATAGGATTGCAAGCGCAACTGGGTACGACTTAAAACCCGCAAAGTTATTTCTAAAAAGAAAAGAATCTATATTGATATGCATGCCATGCTATCATATTTCTAAATAATTGATCAATC